>NW_027281071.1:0-119542 GCF_046629955.1 Centroberyx affinis
TACCCTTTTTACTGTCTCTTATCAGCTATGATACAATATATAATTTATAAACAAATTATTTTATATTACACAAACTAATGATAAAATAACATAAATTATAGCATTACTAATAATTAGTAAACATTATTAATGATCATTTCATTGTTTGTTAACAGTAAAATAACTATTAACTAAAGTTTAATTAACTATCAATTTACCATTTATTAATGATGGTTATTATAAAGTGTTACCGAAACATGTAATAAAGCACAATCATTGATATTGAAGGTGGCTCAATGGGTTGTAGCATGACCCATGACAGGATATGATGTTAATATGCACCAGCTCATAAACTGAATACTTGAATATCCCAAATATTAAGGGAATATAAGTGTGCTTGTAAATGCAGTCTATACATTTTCAATGCCCTTGATGAGTTGATGAAAAGAGGTTACGTTTTTTTTTCTTTTTTTTTTCTTTATTTGATAAGTTAGTGGAGAAGTGTGACTACACCCAATCAACACGGAGGCTTTGGTATTATGTTACATTTTGTAATAGTTTTACTGAATAGGGGCAGACATCAACTCACATTCAAACCTAACTAGGTTGCTGAATTCTGTGCAGCTGATATCTACATCTAGACCATTGGCTGACCATTGGCATAGGCCTCCAGGCATTGCCTTTGTTGTCACACAGTTTCAGTTTCAGTGTAACGTCCAGAGACACTTCATGGTACAACAGCTGTCCTGTGTAAGTGAACTGAAATTTAAAACCTCCGCTGACAGTCTATGCACAGGGAATCTCCTATCACCGTGGCAGATCACCAATCACTAGAATGAATGCGCACTCACCTCAGTCAGGTTTCGGCTACAACTCATTTAATTTAGTGCTCATCCGGGTTTGAAATGCCGTCCTGCAACATTTTACGCTCATCCAGCGCTCAAAAACACTGGATATCGTAATTTGTAGAAAAACATACTGCATTCATTTTCAGTAGTATTAGTTCCAGGTAATAGGCTGTTGATATATTTGAGTGCTCAACTGTTTGCTTTGTCCCGTCCACCAGAGAAACTGGCCCAAGCTAAAGAAGAAAACCTAGACATGCACCAAGTGTTGGACCAAACCCTCCTGGAGCTCAACAATCTATAAAGAGAGCCTGGTGAACAACAGAGCAAGACCAAATGGAGACAACGACCAAACAGAAAAGCTTAAAGTGCCCAAAGCTCCCAGATGCACAACTGCAGACCATTCTACAATAGCAATTGTTATTGTTAATATATTAACTTGAGCGACAGAATATCTATATTTGTTTGCTGGTTCAGTGGAAAAGCAAATTTTGTGTCAGAAGTCAATTATGAGGCGATAAGTATATAGCCTACTCAAACTTGGAAAGGGGCTGCTATTTAGCTTTGTTTAAAATAGTTAAAACAATATGATACCTCAACATTCTGAATTGAATAAAAGTTTTATTAGTCCAAGTTAGTTTAGATTATTAATATAAATTATTTACCAATAATACAACAGATTTTATACCACTACACCAATAAAAAATAGGATTTGTGTTACATTGTTTTGAAGTTGAAAATGAATGCACTTTTGGGAGCTGTTGTGGTGACGTCCTTTGGATTTTGAATAATGGCCTTAATATAGAATAAAATACATTGAAATAATTAAATTGAATGATTGCAAGATATGTATGTATGTTTTACAATGAGGTTGAAAATACTCATACTTGTCTGAGTCTGAAACATCCATTTGTCTTCATTTTTGATTGATAGATAGTTGATAAATTGATAGACAGATAGATAAATAGATAACTGTATTAATTCCAGGGGGTGATTGATTGCTGGTGTGATTTCTCCAAATGCAGTTGTGCTAATGATGATTACAATTTTGGTTCCTTTAAAAGTTTTAACTGAAGGAAGGTATTTGCAGTTGATTATTTTTCACTTTATTACCCATGTACTTACAAAATGCAAAATCAACAGTGGAAGCTCTTTGTTTAAGACAAATAAAAGACTAAAGGCGGCAAGAGGTGTTGTCATTTCAATCTCATGGTTGAATTTCTCTTTGTATGAATAACTTTATGTCAATATTATACAGCTAGAGAATCATTATGAAAAGATAAGAATAGGGTAAAGAAAAAAAAATGTTCAAAACTTTTGTGCCCAACCATAAAAAAACCAACTATTCCCAAGGATATTTATGACATTTTATGTGCTCAGCCACTAAGGTACATATACATAAGCAAAATTGCTGGGCAAAGGACAGTGGCAATATTGCCTACAGCAGATATTCACAATACTTCAATATTATACTGATATATCGTGGGCTACAAGGGTAAGATAAAAAAAAATACTGATAGTCATAACTGTCACCAAAACTGCTCATTGGGCCCAGATCTAAGGTTTGCACATCTTAAAACACATCATATAAGAACCAGGAAAAGCACATATGAAGACATATATCTTTCTGGCATATACTTATTAATTTGTCAATTGATCATCCAAGCAAATGTTGACATGATGTAATACAATCTATTATATTATATGTTACAAATACATAAAATTAAACATTGCGTCTATTTTACTGGTTAATCAATATTTTATATTACATTTAATGGCCCAGCCAAACAAATGTTTCAAATATAAATTTGTTGTGTTGCTTGTAATGTCTAGTCTACATTTCTTCTTTAGAAAATGTACCTAATCTATATACAGTATGATCTATATATTTGACCTAGGATAACACCAAAGCTAAGCCAACATGGTACATGAAACAATAACTGATGTTTATAGTCTCCAAACAGTTCTAACGTGCGCCTAGTCCTAGACTTGCTTGAATATAGTGACTATATAAATGATGATGGCTTTATTCTTTTTCTTGACTTTTATAAAGCTTTCGACATGGTAGAACATCCTTTTATTTTCAAGGCATTGGAACTTTGTGGTTTTGGAAAGAATTTCAGGAATGTAATCAAATGCTTTTATGATGACACTAATAGCTCAATATCTTTATCAGGTGGTACTTCCCCTCGTTTTACAATTAACAGAGGTATAAAACAAGGCTGCCTAATTTCACCATCACTCTTCTTAGTTGCAGTGGAAATGCTCTCAATTCTTATCAAAAATTCAGATATTGAGCAATTGACTGTCTTTGAAAACCAAATAGTCATAAATCAGCTGGCAGATGACACAACTTTGTTTTTGAAAAATTTTGAGCAGGTTCCAAAGGCTATTCAGTTCCAAAGCATCTGGTTTACAACTGAACTTGAAAAAGTGTGAATTATTAGCTATACATGACTGCCATCTTGTGGCAGCATATGATATCCCCATTAAAACTATGGTCAAATACTTACAATTAAGTGAAACTTTGAATATATGGAACAAAATGGATGAATGCAAATCAAGGTTAGACAGATGGTTAAATAGAGATCTATCTCTTTTTGGTCGCATTTATATAACAAAGATGGAAAGTCTTTCAAGGTGCATTTATCCAGCTTATTCTCTTTCCATATCTAACAAAGCGGTAAAGACCTTCAATAAGGTAAACTTTGACTATATTTACCTTTACCTCCAAAAGCAAAAGAACTTCACTTCAAAGTATTTAACAATATATATCCTTCAGGAGAACTCCTTAGACAAAGGTTCAACTTTGATCACAATAGCTGTATATTCTGTGATGAAGAAATAGAGACTACAGATCACTTATTTTTCTTCTGTCTTCATAGTAATACTTTCTGGTGTGATATGTATGATTGGCTAGAATCAAAAATCCTTTCTCTCTCCCATTTTACCAGAAATGATATTACATTTGGAATCATAATGGAGGATAAAAAAAATTGAATTTCTGTTGAATACTTTATTTATTTTAGGTAAATTTTATATCCATAAATGTAAATGTATTAAGACACAACCCTTATTGGTGGTTTTTTTATGAGAGAACTATCATTGTACTGCAAATCACTGAAGTATATGGAAAAGAAAAAAGCAAAAAATCTACTGAACATTATTGATGCCTTAAAATTATTAGCCACTTTATTTTTTATTTTTTTTAATTTTTATTTATGTTATAATTCTGTTTACATTGTGTGCTCCGTTTTCTAAAGAGCCTACTACTGTTGATGTATGATTTGCCATATATTGTTGTACAATTTATACGCAAATGAAAAAAAAAAAAACCCCAAAAAAACAGCTAGACCTACTTGCGCCCTCCGGCAGTTAAACGTAATTTCCGGGAGATGACAACAGTGGAATGTAGCAGTATGGCCAGTGCTGTGTGAATGGCAGCGTTACGTTACAAAGGCAGAACGGCATGATTTGTGTGAACAACACAAACTGCTGCCATTACTGGAAAACTCAATCTGGCACTTTGACGGGTTTCATGTGTGAAAGGGGCTAGTCTGCCCTATGTGTATGTCTACTTATATCATGTTTGTGCATATTTGATTATAGTTTCAGAGGACACGGGTTGGTTTAGGAGGACTTAATGTGGTTAACACATTCTATGTGTAATCTACAGTCCATACCTATATCACTTTTTGTAAATACAGTTATGGTTTTAGAACAGTGGTATCCAAACATGTGCCATGGATGTCTGAGTATATTCATGTTACCATTCCAACTCAACATTACACCAGCTGATTTCACTAAGTAGCACACTGTCAACCAGAGAGGGAGGGGAATAATTTGCTAACTCAGCTGGTGTAGAGTTTGGTTGGAATGATAATGTGAATACAATATGACTTCCATGGCATATCATTGAATATTACTGTTTTAGATGACATGGTTTGGTGTTCTAGGATTGACTCATATATTTGAGAGGATACTTTAATGTCAATCTCAGTGAATGTAGTTTGAGTCATTGACTTTATTTTAGTATATGGTCTAGTCCTTAGTCCATATGTAAGATGGTCTAAGTGTGGATTAGAAATTACAGCATATCAGAGCATGATTTCTACATAATTACCACATTTATGTGAGAAAACCAACTGTAATTTAAAGAAGACTTTAACCTCTACATGTTTTCAGTTTGCATGCTCAGTCAATCTCTTTTGACCTTCAGAACATGATGACTGGATCAAAACAAGCTCAGGACACCTCAAGTGTTCTGGATCCCCCATGGAAGACAGTAAGGTAGGCTGTGATGACTTTTAGGTGTACAGTTTAGGATTTTACATACATATTCCACATCAAATAGGCTGCACCTCAGATTTCACAATTTTACCATATGAAGGCTATTTCATAGTTCATTTGTATGTAAATGTAACCAGGCTTACTAGGGGCTTTGATACCTTGAATTACTGACTACGCCACCTAGGGAATTGCACCCCAGGAAATAATGTTTTATGCAATACTCCTTTTCTATGAAATGCACACAGGTAAATTTGTAATGAAACAGAGACGTGGTTTCAAGCTCACAAAAAAGTTTATTTATTAAAGGTTAGCCTGTGAATGAGGGACGCCGGAAGCTGCTATGGGAAAATAGTTTAACAACTTTATTTGTAACTACAATATAAAACATAGTATGTCTTTTATTAAGATTGTTATATTAAAATGGGTAAAGTACAAAAATATAGAATTTCTTATATAAATGAGGATTTGCGTACCCAAGGGGAATGGAGAATTGAGTGAGGAGGCCGATGACAGGGGAAGACTTGCTAACAGGACAAGGCCAACGACGTACCACACCACACGTGTTTGTGTGCAGGTCACACACTGCAAAAGGTGAGCAAAAGGTGTTTAGTGTAACTTTAACTCTATAGCATGCAAGTGATTCAGGGAAGGGCCCCCCCTACGCTGCCAGTCCCTCTCAACACGGCCACACTCTCCTCAGGGTCCACAAAGGGCAGTTACCTACAGCTGGTTTGTCATCTAGGTATTCCCAGACCAGACAGGAGGTAGCTCCACACTACCACCACACGTGGCAATGCTGGACCACGTCAGAGAAAAACTAAACCATAAATATAACTAAGGCAAAACAGCAGGGGCGGTAACCTACGAAAAGAAATACAAATAATAGTTACCGTAGTCTGGATTTCAGACCATTACAAAATGAACCAAACTTAAACAAAAAGAAAATACCTCTGGGCACAGCAAACACCACCTTGTACCAAAAGTCACATGAATTCCTACACTCCTCTGGGGTGCAATGCCAGGACTTGGCATTGCTGGATCATCCCTATTTGAGGATAAGTATTAGTCAGCCAGCATTAAACCATTAAAACAAAGAAGAAAAATAAGAACACAGGTTACCTTGGTTCCCATTCAGTCCCAATCTAATAATGGGGAGCCATACGGATCCAGGCTGCCCAAGCCTAGAATAAAGGGAACTACTTGGTGAAATAGTTATAAACCAATTTGCTATCAACCAGGGCCGGTTTTAGCCTGCTATATTAGGGTGGGCTGGTAGAAATAATAGGTGGGCAACTTGGGCGGTAGGTAGCCCAGAGGTTAGAGAAGCAGACTAGTAGTCTGAAGGTTGCCGGTTCGAATCCCTGGCCAGATGGCAGATACCTTGGTTACCTTTTTGAGTCCAAGGCAGCTGAGCTCCGCCTCTCACTTGAGGGGGAAGGCAATGTCCAAAGGCGATGTGTAAGCTTCACCATCTCCCTGACTAATGAGTTGAGGGTGAGACTACCAGACAACATTTAAACACTCCAGTGCAGGTCAGTGTTCAATGTGTGGGGAACTCTAAGGCATGGTAAGAGCCTTGGGCTTTAGAGTGAGGTATGGAGGTTCAGGGATGTGGCTGACATCGACCCGTTTCAGGAGTTTGCCGTGGCTGCTGTGTCCATTTTGTCATTTCCACACTCAAATGTTGACAGAGATTATTCAGCCAGATGGGTGTGGTAAAAAACAAATTGAAAGAACAGATGTCCTTGCAGACCCTAAACTCTGCAAGGACTGTATGTCCGATACTGTATGTCCGATATGGTCTGAGGCTGTCTGGGGAGGCTTGCTATGAACACAAGCTGTCTGATAAGGTTTTGATGCTCTTTGGCACTCCTTTTTTTACTCCATTAAGTCAGCTCCCTCAGTACCTCCCTCCTCCCGCTAAACCTGCCATACAGGACCTTATATACAGTATGTATATATATATATACAGTATATATGTACACACACACACACACACACACACAGTATATGTATATAAAATAAGTTTTATATACAGTATATGTATATAAAATAATAAAAGTTGTTTTGGTTAAAAACGTTATATGGCAAAAAAGAAGCCAGCTGTGATATTACTGACTCATTTGCCAGTCTGCCATTAGTGACAGTTTTCTTTCTCTCTCTGTCTCTCGCTCCCCCTTTCCACCCAAAAAATAAATAAAAGAAACAATGAATGAAAAAACTATAAAAGTTGTGTTGTGCTGATGTTGGTTAAAAATGTTATAATATAGTTATATGTGAAAAAATAATCTGCTATATTAAAATGTTAATATTTAATAATAATAATAATAATAATAACAATAATGATAATAATACATTACATTTGTTGAGTGCTTTTCTAGATACTCAAAGGCTTAATATTTCTTTAAATATGAAGGCTAGTTTCTTTTTTAATAATTTTGGTATCCCTTAAATGCCCGATTGAATATAGTTCTTGTAAATACGTAAATAGTGTCTAATTTCTGTGAACATATATATTTAGGCTATTTTTCATTCACTTTTTTTCTCTCACTCCAACATTAACACTTTGTCTTTAGTTATGATTAGTGTAGTTTTTAGTGTTCTTATAGTGTTAGGCGTTTCATTATTTCTTAAGTTGAAGTTAGCTTACAGTGTTAGTTATATCCTTAGAGTGTTTTGCATTTGGTAGTTTTTATAACTGTTAGGTAGGTTAGTGTTAGTTGTTTTTTTAATCAGTAGTTTTGTTTTTTAATCAGTAGTTATAAGCAGCAGTTGCCGTCCTCACCTTGTCTTCCTGCCAAGGACGCTGTATTTGAAGTAAGTTCAGAGGCTGGGAGCCTAAAAAAAATTCTACATAAGCTGATGTTGCTATCTATATAGAGTGGTGGTGTCAGCTAAATATTTGTGTAAATGTCAGTCTTTTCAAGTCACTTTGGGATCTGTTGGCTTCAGGAGACTTGGATTATTCTGGACGAGCTGCATGGAGCCATTTTATGGTTATTTTTAATTATTTTTTGAACCGTGAAGTCAAGTCAAGTCAGGTCCCCAGCAACTTCAGTTGGAGAAGTTGGAGAAGGCTTCTAAACCGTTCCACTGTGGAACTCAGGGACTGTTGTATGGACTAACAAACTTCACCCGAGTTTCAGCTGGCATGGGGCTGAGGAGATAATGACTGAATTTTCATTTTTGGGTGAACTATTCTTTAACGAAAGTTAAAATAACCTACGGCTGTAGCCTGTGTGTGAGGGCCCCGAGTAGATCAGGGCCATTGTTGATTCAGGTGTTGTTAGTGCATCCTGCCAGTTCCAGGTCCAGGAGCGCTGCGTCAATTCAGTTCCCTCAGTTCAATTTAAATTGTAATAATTAAGGTCAAAATTTACGTTTCAGTATTTAGCATTACTCAATTACTGTATGAAAACGGCTAACAAAAGACGAGCACCTTTAAAATCAGTATTCTACCACCTGTTCACCATTCACCAGATCCACATATGTTGTTCTGCTGAGGGATAAAGCCACTTCAGATGAGTCCTTCTTGCTGTGTGTACTCTTATTACAGTATTTCAACTTTTAACAAAATTGTGATATGTCTGATCAAATGCATTTTATGAAAAGCTACAATCAATAACACACACTTTTCTAATATAGCAGAGGAACATGTCAAGTCTCAACAACCAGTTTTCAAACCTGTTTATGTCTTAAACAATGCAGATGTAACAGATTGCTCTAAGTCTTCAAACAATTTCTATTCAGAGACTATATTGATGTGGATCTACTTAAAACAAATGGCTGTAGATAATACACGTACAGAATCACTAAACAAGCCAATATGTGATGCTAATACACAATACACAAACAGCTTTGGCAGTAATAATAACTGTATTCTTTGATATCTGTACCAAGTCCTCAATTAGGTATACACATATAACAGGTAAGGTATTTTGTGAAAAGAGGTTTCTTTGTAGAATTCTGTACAAGGTTATATTCTGTATTCTATATTCTAAATTTCTTTCCAAAGGTTTCCCTCCAAAACCTAAAAGTTCAGCACAAGGTTTCGTTGTGTCAACTTTCTTGCCAAAGGTTTGTTGTCTCGAAAACTTAATGTTCAGCACAAGGTTTTGTTCTTTCCAAATGTTTCACTGCGTACAAATGTAGCCTGCAAAGATTCACTGTGTACAACTGAAGGTCAAAGGTATCAGAATTGGCTGTATCCTTTCCAAACAGACAGAGGGAGAGAGAGAGGGAGAGAGAGAGAGAGAGAGAGAGATGTGTGAAATCCAAACAGGAATAGCAGAACAGGGAGGGGTGATGGAGGTAGACTGGAGCTCAAGTTGTAGGAGCAGTTTTACTTTGAAAAGAAAAAGATCATTTATTTAAATTGATGGCTCATATTGATTTCACATTCTTGCACGTGAGTCAATATTTGTATGTGTTCCTCAATGTAAGACTATGAACAATCAGCGTCTAACATCACTTACTCCTGAAATCCTTAATCATCCCAATTGTTGTGCTTTTTTAACATTCTACTCTGCCTAACTCTTCATATGGAATAATGAAGCTGTACAAGTAGGCTACATGGCAATCAGCTTAGATACAGCTAAAGTGATTGTGTGCGTGAAAAGGTTTACAATAAGTGTGCAATGAACATATGTCAAATATCGCAGAAGAAGCAAAATATGAAAGTCTGCCATATATTTCTATAGGCCTACAGCCTATTTAATAATTAGGAGTGAGCAGTGGTGAGACAAAACAACAACTGCATCCATTATGGACAATTCCTGGACAATGATTCCTTGTTGCACTGTATTGATTTGTAAATAGCTTAATGACAAAAGCTATTTAAAGAGCAAACCTTTCCCACCTCACACCATCAGAAGTCCAATTTTTAGGACTGCACACTTCTATAATTTCAACATATTTCTACTTTCTACTTAAAAAAAGAAAAGAAAATAATGATGTGATCTTATGTTTACTGAGTCAAGACTTACTGCATGCATTGCAATGACACACAAGAAGAGAGAGACAAATACATTTGCTTTAAGACTTTTGACTTTTAAGACCCTTGACTTTTGCACATTTTGTTGTGGCACAAAATGTGTTTATTTGGGACTTTTGTGTAATGGTAAGTCTGAATAAGTAATTATATGAAGGTTGCACAATTCTCTCTATGTGAAAATATTTATTTTACATCACCAAGATGTTTCGGCATGGCCGACAACCTTCATATTATTACTTATTCTGACTTTGGACTGTTGGTTTCCACCTTTTTGTGGGTGTGCGCTCTATACTGCTGAACTACTTGTAATGGTGAGTCCACCATACACTCTTAAATTCGATTGAGATGTAATTTTAGTTCTTTTATCAGCCTCACTGAATAGTAAATGAAAACACTGCAGTATTTTGTTTTCATGTTCCCCCAAATTCAGGTGCCAAAAGTATGTGAACAGATTAATGTCATGTCAATTTTTTGTCTGACATTAAATGCTTAACGTGCAATGACTTTGTAAATGTACAACTCAATCATTAGACTTATTTTAATATAGCCTACTGTTCTAATCTACAAACCATTAAAATTGTAAAGTGTCTATATAGGCATTATGCTGTGAATTACTGCTCTAAATTTCCAGCACCTTATCGGTATTGTTTCTAACTGTAACTAAATCAGTGACCATCTGAAAAGTCTGAACATACTTGAAGGACAGTTGAGGAACCAACAAGATGCTCTGCAGTATGAAAGGGAGAGAGAGAGATTGAAAGAGGGAGACAGGTTTATAAAGATATGGGTTGGAGAGATCAGACTAAACTGCTAAAAAGGTTATTTCAACTGCAGCGTTACCCTGCTTATCAAACGTTAGCACGGTTAGCTAGCTGATGTTAACCTTTATGTAATGTCAGCATTGTTGACAAGTTATTTCCACCCGACAACCAATGTTGTCCACTTGCTAGCTACTTTAGCATTGACGTTCACTTGCCTAACGTAGCTGACTATAGATATATATGTTGCGTTTATCTGTGCTGCCTAACTTCGCTAAGCTGACTTGATAGCATAACAGTATCTTAAAGCCGTGTTAACCATTAACGTTAAGTTACATTACAACTCTGTTGTTATTCTTAGTTAGCACGTAACAATAATATCTAAAAAATGAAACAATGCCTCAGCTTACATTTGGCTAACGTTAAAGCGAGTGGACTTACCATTGAAGTGTCCACAATCCAACTAATTGTTTAAAACCGGCATGCTGCTGTGTTAATTTCCTCATTGCATTTACCAATTTCCACTTCAGAGCGTTCAAGTGAATTGAACGTGTCTTATTCCCTATGTAGGCTACATTAAAGTGATAGTTCGGTATTTTGAACCCTGGGCCCAAATAACCGTCATGATCCCTATTAGTAACTTCACTAGCTGCCTGCTCCGAGCTTCAGAGAAACCAAGCTTTCTGTCAGCAGTTATTTTTGGAGACAGTGGCATTCTTCTGGCTCTCGTTTTTTGCTGCATTCACGCAGGGATATGTGTCTGGCAGGCTTTACACATGGATTTGTTTACAAAACTGTAGCTGGCTAGCTAGAAGTCCGTGTTTGCATCTGTTTACCCTGCAATAGCAGATACTCAGCTCAACGCTTACACCGGCTTAGAAGGTAGCGCGTCTTTGAGAAAAAATTGTTCCTATCCAAATAAAAGACAACTATTGACAGAAAGCTCGGTTTTTTACATTTTTTTCAAGATAACATACTGACACTGGTATGATTATACTGTGAGCGTCGTGCAAACCCAGCAGAGTGGGAGGGGGCAGCCAGTTGTTACCAGACGGACGGAGCAGGCGGCTAGCAAAGTTATGGTTTCTACTAATAGGAATTATGATGGAAAATATGTTTTCTATCGTATCGAGACTATCTCTCCACCCAGTTACATATTCCATATGTACGGGGACTGACCCACGGGGTCAGGTGACGTGGATAATTTCTTTAAGAGAAACCACCTGTGAGGTGGCTGATCAAATAGTGGCTGATCAAAGTATGAGAGCACCTGTGCGCCACACTATCACTGATCATTTTGATTCCACGAGAGAAGGTTGGCGTGTGATACTATGAGAGAAAAGATAGAGTGAGAAGACAGTCTTTGCCACTCACCGTGTGTAAGGGAGAGATGTAGGAAAGTGCCTCTCGGGGTGGCTGTTTTTTCCATATATTGGGCTGTGTTTGGGGCTTCTGTGGAAACCGGAGCAGTGGAAGCAGATGCCCGCTGTTTGCCGTGCTGTTGGCTTTCAGTTCTTTGCCAGCCCCTTCCTACACAACGTTATCTGGCGTATTACTCCTATGAGGGGTTAACACGCCATAGGTACGGGGACTATAGCCGAACCTGGAGTGGGGGAGGCGGTGGGATGCTGTGTTGTGGGGAAAATAAAGAAGTAAACACAAAACACACAGTAATCGGGAGTGCTTGCAAGGTAGCAGGTAACTGTGTGGCTGTGTGGCTGCCTTGCTGCTCATTTTGCCGGCAGGTACTTCCGCGTTCACGCTCTCGCGGGAAGTAACACCTCCGCGAGATTTGGCAAGATGGCAAGCCTATGGGGCCATAACTGTATGGGTTGTGGTGTACAGATGCCCATAGAGGATGGACATGATAGATGTGTGCTGTGTCTTGGAGAGAACCTCTTTAGCTAGGGAGAACCCTTCCTCCTGTATGAATTGCTTTATTTTGCCAGCAAGGTCTTTGGAGGCCTGTTACTGTGTATTTGGGGGAAAACGTAAACAGGTTGCTCCACCCATTGGGCCCCAGCAAGCTAAACGCCTTAGGGGGGCGGAGTTTGGGTGTGGTTCAAGGAAACCCCTTACTGTTCCCCCACTCACTCGATCCTTGCATCACCCAAAAAGGGTGATACAAGGATCGAGGCTGAGGGCTCGGTTGAGGAGCAAGAGGAAGTTGAAGAGGTGGATGTGGTAGGGTTTCACTCTTCGGACAGTGAGCTCTCTCCAGGGCAAGGGGACGCTGCCCCTGAACCGGAGGAGAGGGAGCGGGGCAGCGAGCTCCGCCAATTCAGAAGGCGGATTGAAAGAGCGGCCCAGGCATTGGGGGTTGACCCCACAATGGGCCAGGCACCTGCGCCATCACGCTTCGATGATGGATTGGAGTCACAGCCTACCCCATTTCTGGTGCCTCTCCTCTCGGATGTGGAGGGGTTGATGCGAGCTGGGTTTGCAAGACCCACAGACCCACTCAAATTTTTTCAGTCCAGTAGACGGTTGTCTGCTATGCAGGATCGGGAGAGGATTGGCTGTGCTGCCCTGCCGCAAATGGACCAGACCATTGCGGCTCTCATGTTCCTTTCTGGCTCTGTGTTGGGGAAAACTAGTTGCCCAACTAAGGGATGCAGGATGTTGGACGCCTTGCTAGCTAAGGTGCATAGGACTATAGCAGTTGAGGCACAGCTGGCTAACACTGGGTCCATATTGGCACTGTATCACCGGCTGCTGGCACGTGAGTGCAAACCTTGTCTCTGAGCTGCAGCTTGTTTCATCTGTCATGGCACAGCTGATGAAGGAGCAGGCGCCAGCTGCTGGGAAGGTTGGGAAGGTTTTGAGGTTGCCGGTTGATCCCTTGGCCATGTTTGGTCCTGGGGCTAATGCTATGTTGCAGCAGGCCCAGGAAGCACGTTGCTGTGCCCCGGAGGTTTCCAGTGCACTGGTCAGGCGCCGCAGGTGGCAGGGGACTGGACAGTCGGCCAGGTCCCAAGGACACAAGGGCCAAGCTGGGTCTGTGGTGACCTGAGGGCTACCATAGAAGCTAAGTGTGGCAGAGGTAGGGGTAAAGGCAACTTTCACATGCTCAGCCCCTGAGATTCTGCAGTTCTTGCAAGAGCTCTTAGATTCCACTGCCACTTGGTCTGTCCCTTCCATGTTTGCCCGGTTCTACCAGATTAATGTGGCTACAAGCACGTCCTTCAGTGAGCAGGTGCTTGGCTACCAGCGGTAGCAGTGTTTTATTTTTACCATGTCAGTCAGCCTGGCGTGGGCTGGTCTGAGTGGCCTCTCCACCCCTCTAGTTGAGCTTTAGTGTCTTGCAAGGCTGGCAAGCCCTTGGTAGCGTCTGGTGCCTGGGCTTGAGGCAGCAATATTCTGCGTCTGAAGGTACTTGTTAGCCTAGGGGTGTGTATATAGTGTACATTTGTAAATAGTTTGTTTGGCATCCACATTGGTGTTTCTTTTGAATGCACATCTGTATGGGTATTTTTGTTTAGAGCACTCCTGGTGGCGGCGACGTCTCATTCAAAGGACACTCTGGTCAGCCTATGTTGTGGGGCTGGTACTGCTCAATCCCCTCACGGTGTGTCCCGTACATATGGAATATGTAAATTGGTTTAGAGATAGTCTTGATACGATAGAGAACGCAAGGTTACATATATGTAACCATGGTTCTCTTAAGTGAAGAGACTATCTCTCCAGCTCGAGGCCGCTCGGGGATCTGTTCCATCAAAACTATAACCAGTGATAGTGTGGTGCACAGGTGCTCTTATACTGTGATCAGCCACCTCACAGGTCGTTTGTCTTAAAGAAATGATCCACGTCACCTGACCCCGTGGGTCAGTCCCCGTACATATGGAATATGTAACTGGGTGGAGAGATAGTCTCTTCACTCAGAGAACCATGGTTACATATACAGTATGTAACCTTCCGTTTTTGGGGCCCAGGGTTCAAAATACCGAACTATCCCTTTAAGTTATTAGATTTGCTGTGGATGCAGACATCAGCTGTAATACTGATGCGGTGTGTCTTTGCTTGGCTGGCAAAGCCTATTGTCCAGACTACAGCTGAGAATGATCCCACCTCTCTACGGTCACCTTCTCTCTTTTCTAAATTCATTCTGGTTTCAATCGTAAATATTTGTCATGGACTGATGAGTAAACATTCCTATGGTATTTTTCTCACTATTTTAACTTTCATTTAGGCTACAAGAGCTAATTAGACTATATGTCATGGTTCCTGCCTGCCCTTGTGTTTTCCTTGGGTGCATTCCATTTGGCCAAAATGTGTCCTCTCCTCCGTCCTCGCGGCCTCGTCCCGGCATCCAAAAATGAGCCGCCATCATTGAGGATGTTCCAATTGGTTAAAAGACGCATGAAGGATCCTTTAAGTCTCCTCGCCTCCGTCTTCCAATAAGGCGTGGTCGGAGGATACTCAGGTGTATCCTCGATGTGGAACTAATGAGTGAAGTCAATTAACCATTGGCACGTGCGGATATAAGCCCACCTCCATACCATCAGAAAACGTGCGGACATTGGCAGAAAAAAAGATCCACAGGTGTAAGTAGCCCCAACTTGCTATATATTCTTCAAACAGAAATAGCATAGGTTTTAAATGTTAGCCGAACATTTGTTAATGAAGGGTTATACATTAAATGTCTATATATAGACAGATCTGTTGTAGTTGTAGGATGTCAAACTTTTTCCAAATAGGCATCAGTAAATGATGCCTATTTGGAATGAATTTATTTATTTATTTAGGAAAAAAAGAAAGCACTTTGGTTCATTGCCAGTGAGATGTCAAACAGCCCACATGATTGTTGTCTAATCCAAGTCGCATAAAGGATAAAAGTTGGACAATTTGTATAGCACCTTTCTTATCAGTGCTACAAAGTGCATCACAAAATTAAAATGTAGCATACAGCAAACAGAATAACAAAAAACTGAATAAAAACAGAAATCAGGAAACGGGAAGTGTTCTACCTTCATGAGGTACACAAAGCTCATTAGAGGCTGGCATAGTTTAGATGAAATAAACATGAATCTGAACTTTGTTAAACGTTTTTATGTGGATAAAACCTGAGCCTTAGAATAATTTAGACAGCTGTCATCCTGCGCGGGAGGAGCCTCAACGCAACGCTTCACACGTCAGTTCAATATGGCGGAGTGAGGATGTTCCAACTGACAAGCCAGGTTCACTCGCCTCCTTGCATTTTCTCCTCGTTTCCTCCGTGGCCTTTGACCGAGGAGTCGAGGAAGAGGCGCGAGGCAAGGAGATGAGGAGAAATGGAATGCACCCCTGGTGTTTCTCTGTGTTTTCTGCCTGCCCTTGTGTCTCCGCCTCCTGGTCTGTCTCTCTGTAAGTCTGTCTGTTAGTGTGTGGCGTGGGCGTGGCTCCCTCTCCACCAATCAGCCCCTGGACTAATTTCCCTCCCGCCAGCTATTCCTCGTTCTTCGTTAGTCTGTGTGTTTAAATAGTCTGTGTTTCTCAGTTGTCTTTGTCAGTTCATCTGTTCAGTTACCTGCTCTGTTCCTGTTTAGTTTCCCGGTGTTTCCTGTCCTTGTGTTCCTGTATTACGAAGCAGCCTTGTCAGCTATCCTCCAGCCTGCCTCCCAGTTTGGTGGTTTTGGGCCTGCAAGCCACCAGCCCAAGCGTAAGCCACAGCAGCCTAGCTACCAGCCCAAGCTGCAACAGCAGCCGAGCCACCAGCCCAAGCCCCAGCAGCAGCCGAGCCACCAGCCCAAGCCCCAGCAGCAGCCTAGCTACCAGCCCAAGCCGCAACAGCCGAGCTACCAGCCCAAGCCCCAGCAGCAGCCGAGCTACCAGCCCAAGTCCCAGTCTGCTAGCAACCAGCCTGCACTCCAATCGGTTAGGCTCGGGTTTTTGAGCCTACAACCTGCCTGTCCTGACCCAGCCTGTCCTGGCCCGGCATTTCCGGAACCCCTGGTGTCTACCACAGATCATCTGAGGAGCCGCCCTGATGCCCAGCGGTCACCCTTTGAAGGGACTCGCCTTGCCTTTTTCACAGGCGTCTGCCAACGCCCCAATTCCCCGTCGGCCGTCTCTGATGGTTGCTGCAGGACTCCGGTCCTGCATTCCAGTATCCGGTCAACTCCAGTGTTCCCAGTGACTCCTGTAACACCAGTGCCGTTCCGGTACTCATGTTTCCGGATTCCGGTCCTGCACTCCAGCCACCGGACTCCGGTCCTGCACTCCAGTCTCAGGTTTTTCTATTAAAGCTTGGAAGCTTCAGTAAGGCCCTCTGCCTGCCTGCCTTGGGTCCTTCACCACACCTCCCCGTAACACTATACAGTACTGAAATAGCGATTCCTTGAATAAAATAATTACTTTTATGAATAGTTGGCTATGCAGCTGTTGCACTGTTGCTGCTGCATTCTGGAAAAAGTTTTATTAAGTATTCAATGACTTTTGTGTTGATCATATATAGTCTACATATTTCAATATTTGATAGGAAAATGTATAAACTAGACATAATCACCCATATCAATGATGTATTTCAATTTCTACTTTCTACTTTCTAATTTCTACTTTTGGCTTTGTGCTTGAGTTCACGCTTTTGAATGCGTGGCAAAACACGACTAAAACAGTACCAGACACAAAACACAGGACTTGCGCGTGTCTGGTAACAGGCCCATGACATCGAATTTTGAGGAAGTGTCACTGCCGGGAATCGAAGTTGAGTCTCCCGACACTTTCACCCATGTGACCATAAAGTGATCAACAGACCCACTGACCGAGGACCGACCGATAATGTGATCCATAGAGCCCCTGCTATCACGGGTCTAAAAAAGTTCAGTTGCTAAGAATGAGGTGGGAAAACACACACACACACACAGAACAAACAGTCCAAGTTCCACTGAGGAGGGCGCATAACAAGATACACATTCTTGTTAACTCAGAGGCGAATCAGGATTTAATTTGGTATTATTAAAAGATGTATGCAAAATGAATGTATAGCATTATGCATCTGTAGACTTGAGCAATTACAGTACACTTTGGCTGGAGACTGGGGACGGTTCCAACTGGGGACAGTTGCAACAAGTCTTATTCCTCCAATCAGAAACATGCTAGAGTGATGACACTCATACTGCACATGCTCAGTTAGACCCTCCCCCCACCAGGAAGACAGAAGGCACATTCAACATCTGCTGCTGCATTTATTGAAAAAAACTTTTTTTCATGAGCTGTCATGAGAGTCATACTGTCCTGACCTTTTGTATGAATTACCCCAAACTTACTTAGTTTGAATCATTGTTTCGTTGACTTCTAAGTGACATGGTTAGCATGTGCCAAGGTCAGTGTGTCTAGCTAGCACATGATGTTCTGTCACAGCTGATAGGGTTGGGGACGGTTGCAACAAGTTGTTGCAACTGTCCCCAAGCTAAGCAGCCATTAGCAGTTTTGTGCAATAAATACATGTTTAATAAAATTTTGTTGCATTGCAAATTGTTCAATTCTTCCTGTCTAACACTGAAATATGGAGAGATTGAATAGCATCTGTAACATCTGCACATTGATTCAAGGTAGGCCAATGTTCGACGCATAAACAAACAAAACTCAATAACTGTTATTTGATAAATATTACTAAATAAATAAATTATACTATAATATTATTGTATAAATAAATAATACTATAATGTTATTGTAAAACAATACATATTTTCAGAATACTATGCTCATTGAGACAAAAAGCAATTTAATTAGTGAAATTTAATGTATTTTTAACATGTTGCAACCGTCCCTGATCGTGTTGCAACTGTCCCCAGGGTTGGGGTCAGTTGCAACATCTGACTTCTTCCATTCAAATAAATATTGTGAACGATATGTCATATGGAATCATCTTTAAATGGTATCGGTAATTAGCAGACAGATATAAGTTTAATATATAAAAATTTGGTTGGTCTAGTCCAAATAGTCTCTGAGTAACTGAGAGAAATGCAAAAAGTGTTGCAACCGTCCCCAGTCTCCCTATTATCTAGTCGTACTCATGGCATTTTGTAGTAGCCTAGTGATGCCTATAATATAATACTGTTACTACTACTACTAATAATAATAATATTAATAACAATAATGATATAACTAGTCACTGCAAGCAGTTATGAACAGGCTGGCTAGATGTAGTTTGAACATGCAATATCAGACCTTATAACCAATCCTGAAACTAACGTGCGCTATATGGAGAGCCACACATTCAGTAGCTCAGTAGCTTGATAATTTCTTTTTAAAGCTTGGCACCTCCCTCGCTGTTTAAAAGCGGCCCGCACCCCCTACCATTCCTGAAAAAAGTCTTGTAATGGCGGAATTGATGAAGCGAGCAAGTAAACTTGTTAAACTAGTAAACTTGCATTGTGGGACACATGTAACCTTCAGTGGGAGAAAGTTCTGGCAAGACTGGTAACCGACGACACTTCTCCGTAAGTACATTTAGCTTAGCTATTAGCCTTTATACATGGTCCTACTCTAGGTTTGTCCTTTGGGGCCTCCAAAGTCCAGCAGCTTTACTGTGCTTTATTGCAGTTTCTGTCATCCTCTAGTGGTCGGAAAATCGCTTATTGCAGCTTTAAGAGGAAAAAGAAAACAAAAAGAAAAAGAAGCATTTGGAGAAGGAAGTAATAACATTAAGATTATCATTAAAAACTTGAAATATCTTAGAAAACATATGTATCCAGATCTCACGGCCCAACCAGCTAAGACTAAGGAAACCACCAGGGTGCATGATAGGGTCCATCCCATGGACCATCCATATGAACACAGATTTCAAAATAGTGTCAAATATTCAGTTTTCAAGATAAAATTCTGAGAATTTGCTTACTTAATCTTGACAATATGTTTGTAGATTTATTTAAGGAAGCAATTAAGCAATTTATTTGTGAGCCAAAATTATCGTAGTAATCAATACATTGAAGAATAGCTAATAGCTACATTTTAAAAGTAGTATGAGCAGTGGTATTTAATGCTAGCTTTTGTATGTTGTGTATACTTGCTAACTTAGAGTGCTAGGAAAAGGTTGTATTGGTTAGCAACGCAAGCTAGCTAACGATAGTTTCGAGAACGTAAGGTTGGGTAAAGGCTGAGTCGTTACTTTATTGATAACATCAAATATTAGAGTAATTTTCCAATAAATACAGTTGTACTGAACTCTGCTTGACATTTTAAATGCATAGATTGTTTACAAGGCAACTAAGCATTGTTTCTTAGTTACTTGCACTTGTAATGGTAACGCAAAATAACGGTCAAGTTAACCTCAACGACAAAGACAAAAGGTCGGCCGTGGCACGTGGCACATCATAGGATCACAGAGCCAGAAATTTAAGTTTTGTTTTCTCCGCCATCTTGTTTCTCCGCTGAGATCGGGAGCCCGTTTCTCCCACACAGTAAGCAGGCTGACCAATATCATGCATGTAAGCTGAAGCTAAAGTAGAATCTATACAATTATATCATATCACCGTTTATTTCGATGCCTATGCGTGAGCTCAGTCCACCTGACAGCCCTCTGTTCTGTCGGGGGAGAGAGCGAGACACAAACAAGCATGGAGGTTTCATCACGCCGAGGACTTATTTCCGACCTTCCCGAAGTTTCCCGGGGCCACGGTTCCGGCCGGTGCCGATAGCTGGGTGCCGATTTGTTCCCGGTGATCCGGGCCGAGATTTTGGCGGACGACGATGTGTCACCGGGTGTCTGGCGAACAGCGTTTTCGGCACCGATGGGTACTAGAACGCCTGCCGCTTGGATCGGGAGGATCAATGGGGGCTGTGGGCGCGGTGGAGACAACAGCGGCAGAGAGAGGAGACGGGACGATGGATGTATGGACTATTATTCTGTATTAGCAGTCTACAGCGGAGTTAGTTACACCATTGGTCGGCCGTGGCACGTGGCACACTCATACACGGTCCAGCCATATACTAGGATTTGACCTAGTCTTGTTCTTGAATACTGTCAAATGTCACAACAAACTGCGGCTGGCTTGGAAGAAACTATTGGTTGCTGACTGTATTTTGTTGACAGTTAAAATTTAATATCATAAACCTTGACTTTAAAATGAAAACAACCTAATGCTTAGTATAGTTCATGGTTACTTTTTAATTCAGTCTCATTAAAATTTGATCAAGGAAATTTGAAAAGTGGTCATGGAGAAGTCATGGAAAAGTTTTGGAATTTCATCAGTGAAAAGATGTGGGAACTGTTAACAGCCTCATATTATGTTCTTACTGCTAGATCTATGTCAATATTAGGGGAATAAAAACAATAAAACTTGGTTAATTGCTAGCAGAGGTGTGACCAAGTCAGCTTTGCTCGAGTCCCAAGTCAGTCTCAAGTCGTGAGTCACAAGTCTCAAGTCAAGTCCCAAGTCTAAATGTAGATTACCAAGTCAAGTCCATGTCAAGTCCATGTCATTAATGCCAAGTCTCAAGTCTAAATGTAGAACAGCAAGTCAAGTCAGAACAAATCAAGAGTCCAGTATCAATTTTATATCTTAAAGAAAACTAAATATCTAGGACTTTTCAATGCAATATGGTTTTAATAGGATGAAAACTTGGTAAGAGCATCATGAGTTTGATTTCTATAATCAGTTTCAACTTCAATAAAGTTAATCATTCCATACAAATTAAGAAAACAGAATTTAAATTCAGTCGTCTGCTGGAACAAATCTCATCACTTTCAATCTAAGTCATTTACACAAACACAAGATCTCAACTCAAGACTTTAGAAACCTTTTCAAGTCATCAAAGTACAAGTCAAAGTTAAATCCCAAGTCATAGTCTCAAAATAATAGTTTGCAAATAACACACCACCTTAAGAAATGTATTGTAGGCTAGGTGTTTTTTTTTGTTTTTTTTTACCTCCATCAGACATGGCTCATTATGGGTTGACATAATTTATATGAATTACACATTAATCTTAACTTTGTGAAACGTTTCTCTGTGGACAAAACACGAGCCGCAGAATATACAGCTGTCATTCTTGGAGGGGAAGGAGATTGTGCACGAGGAGCCTCACTTCAAACGTCACTTCTATGTGGCGCGTGCAAAGACGTTCCACTTGACCGCACAGGTTCACTCGCTTCTTCTTCACGTTTCCCCCGGGACCTTTCAGTGAGGAGTCGAGAAGGAGACGCGAGGCGAGGAGATGAGGAGAACTCGTTACTAAATGGAACGCCCCCTTTATGTAATGGCATGCACCCATTGAATCCGCTGGTTTCCACGGACACGCAGTGCTGCCTACCGCGCCAGGAATCACATATGCAATGTAATTGGTCCGTTCTCTCTCACCAGACACCGTCACTCTCTTACCATTGGGCCGCTCAGACTGCTCCGTCTGTGGTCTATGTTTTCTGATGTGTGATTGGCCAGAAGCTTGCAAGGCTTGGTAGCGCCGTAAATTGAGAAGTGTGGCTGTGAGCTGTGATTGGCTAGGAAGCCGGCTGCTGGAGAACGGGGTGTAGTCCGCTGTGCCTGTACTGTCATTCAACACATATAAGACACTGCTGCTAGATCAGCGTTAACTGAAGGACTTAACTGGAGAAAAGTAACAGCGGAGCTGTCAAGTCACTGTAACTATTTTTCAAGGTTAGTAGAAGATTTGCTTCACATTTAGCCTCACATTTTATGGGATATATAATACGACAGACACACTTTATCTCGCTCTTGCGTGTTTGATACTTAATTTTTCATTTTCAAATGGACAATAGGTGTATTACTCAGAAAAAGCTTGTTTATCTGGGGTATCTTTCGTAGGATGTTAAGATGGACAGTAGCCTATTACAAATGTTCAGCTCGGAACTTTCCGGAGTGAAACACTGAGTCGGACTTTATATGTTTGTCCTTATTTACATTTATTAAGAAACTATAAACCTTCATTATCTGCCAAATGTAGGTAAGTGGCTATAAATAAATAGTAGGCGACTAAAATTGATTTTGTTGTTACATTGTGACGTTGGGACGGAAACAAGTCCGTCAGCTATTTGGTCCGGGTAGAATCGTAGGACCGGTCACTAACAAATAACCTTGAATGAAATCTGTCAGCTAATATAAGATGACCATGAAGTGATCATTTGAACGTATTGATTCAAAGTTCATTGTGAGGTTTCAAAATGTGTAGCCAGAAGTCTCTCTCTCACACACACCTTTGGCACGACATAATAGCATGCTGTAGGGTACACACACAAGATGCTTGGACACTGTAGTTTTTTGTTTTTTTATTAACTCTTTTCCTTAAAGTTTAATCAAATCACCAAAATAAATTCTGAGGACACACAAATTCATGTTAGTTTTGAAAATGTTAATGTATGTAATGTGTTTTGTTGTTATTATGTAATACAACTGGGAAGTTTTACTGAGAGACCACATTTTACTAAGGGGCCAGTTCTAGCAGCCGCCCTTACAATCCAGTGAAGCAGACAGTGTTAGCAACTCTAGCACACAAGCTGTCATATTATCAACACATTTCTGATTGTAAGGTAGGGTTACACATACAATTGCTTGTTTGTCAGTTTTTGGCGATAATGTAAGGCAGAGGTTGTAGGTTAGGAATTTAGGGTTACTGTAACGGTATATTGCTAACGTTAGCTATTCAATTTTGCTATCGTTAAGTTGGTTGACCCAGGTAATTTAAACCATGCAACATTACAAACTGTCAAAGCCAACAACGTTAGCTATTAGTATGAAGGTAACGGATAACAGCCGGTAACTCACTTTTTAATTAATGTTTGTCATTTAGCTATAGCTAGCCTGAACCTGCTAGTATCATGATGTCAGTCAGTTTGCCAGCTAGCTAGCTGTGAAGTTGACGATCGTCTTAACAGTGGATTAACAAAACTAACGTTACTTATTTCTTGGATATTGAACACTACAATGGGTAGTAGCTAGGCTGATGAAAGATCAGGAAGATCAAGAGAAGATGATCAACTTTTATCTCATCATCATCATGTTTACTGAAAACAAGCTGATGTGTTTATCTCTGTTTGGTGTCCTGACTCCTGGCATGATCAAATGGCGTATTGATTCGTGTTGCTTATTATAGAGGTGCTCTGTGTTGGCCTGTTAACTTAACTGGGTGAAAGGGCGAGTTGGCTCCTAGTCTCTATCTAGCGTTAGCTGGATGCACCTACTTAATAATAATCTCATTAACGTTACAGTTGGTAGGTGTCTGAGAGGCATTGCCTAGGTTTGTGTGGTCATTTTGTCAGGGAGAGTAGGCAGCCCTGATGGGTGCTGTTGTATTGTCTCAGTAATTGATAGATCCAGAAGGCTTTTAACTGTTTTTTTGGGGTTTTTTTTTTGAGTGTCTTGGATCTCTTTTTTTCCCACAGGATTACTACAACCTTTGTTATTTACCGCACACCCATCACTGCAGTCTTTAACATTAGAAGCTAAGAAGCATTCCAGCCTACTGTCTGTTTTCTGTGGACATTCAAACTGAGGTAGTCCTAGACTAATATACCTAATGTACATCAAATCATCACAATGCTTTCCTATCACCCTTCCCAGCTCTTACAGTATGCCTGGATCGGTCCCAGCCAGCTGCATGGCAAAATGGCCTGAAGACGTGGGCATCATTGCCATGGAGGTGTACTTCCCCTCCCAGTATGTGGACCAGGCTGAGCTGGAGCAGTTTGACGGTGTGTCGACTGGTAAATACACCGTGGGCTTGGGCCAGGCTCGTATGGGCTTCTGCTCGGACCGTGAGGATATCAACTCGCTGTGCCTGACGGTGGTCCAGAGGCTGATGGAGAGGAACTGCCTGTCCTATGACAGCGTGGGCCGGCTAGAAGTCGGCACTGAGACCATCATCGACAAGTCCAAGTCCGTCAAGACGGTCATCATGCAGCTGTTTGAGGACTCTGGCAACACAGATGTGGAGGGCATTGACACCACCAATGCCTGCTACGGCGGTACAGCAGCACTCTTCAATGCTGTCAACTGGGTGGAGTCCAGCTCCTGGGATGGTGAGTGAACACATTGATATGTATTGTATATTGATGATCTCACAACATTTCATCATCATTAAACTGTTCTCGTACAGGGAAAAGGTGTTTTTTTTTTTTTTTTTGGGAGTGCAATCCAGTTTTGGTTTGAATTACACTGTGCTGATGATGCCAAAGTAAAAGTGAGATATTTTCTACTAAAGAATGTCTTCCTTTCTGTTTGTCTTCTTATTTGTTCTCTCTTCAGGTCGTTATGCTTTGGTGGTAGCAGGAGATATCGCTGTCTATGCCACAGGAAGCGCCCGGCCTACAGGGGGTGCTGGTGCAGTGGCCATGCTGGTTGGCCCTAATGCTCCATTGGCCTTCGACCGAGGTCAGTCAACAGAAAACTTCTTTAACTGGAAATGCTTGATTTGACCGACAGGGACCTATGTCCAAGAGCTGTTTTATTAACAAGACTGACGTAATTATAGGTCATTGTCAGTTTTGTTTTTTTTGATGCTCACTAACATACCGTCAGAACAATATTGTAGCTAGGGTGATAAAAAATTTAGTGGGGGGATTAAATAATTGTGGGCACTAACTATGGAAAGGTAAATCCTGATCTGACGGATTCTAATGGGGGTTTGGACGTTGAAGTGGTTTTAGAAGATGACTAAGGGTCCAATGTACAACCTGGTAGAGTGCCCTCACATAAACTACAAACGGAGACAGCGGGGCCAACTCAAACCTACAAATCTAAAACCTCACTTCACTTTTACAACTTGGACATATTGACACACATTACTGAGCCATCTAACATCGAGCTCAGCCTTTCTAAAAACCAGGGAAACCCCCGGACAAGGAATTGATGTTGCTGGATCCAGCCAGATGTAGTTAGACCCACAGTGCACAGTGAATTTGTGGTTGATAATTGATATTTTATGTGGGTCTCGGTCTGGTGCAGGACTACGGGGAACCCACATGCAGCATGCCTATGACTTCTACAAGCCAGACATGGTATCAGAGTACCCTGTGGTGGACGGCAAGCTGTCTATTGAGTGCTACTTGAGTGCCTTGGACCGCTGCTATGCTGTGTATCGCAACAAGATCCATGCACAATGGCAAAGAGGTGAGAAAACTGTTGCATATGATATGACTGGTATCATTTAAAAAATTTAAGGTATGCAAACAAAAATTATTTTTAGTGTTCATCACATGTTCTTAGGATGTTTGTGGTAAGTATATACTATAAAATTAAATTTCATTTTCTTTATTGGGGGTCCAAGGACGAAGTGCTGGGAACCCTATTGTTTTTGTTCGGATTATTATTATTCCACGTCTTCTTCTTCTGCCCTAAATGTATCTGGATCTCAGAAACTGTAAGAGCTACAGCGACCAAACTTGGCAGATACGTCGAAAGTCTCAGCCGCTACTCAGGCAACGAAACCCAAGTCAGTTGGCCTCATGGTGGCGCTATAACAAGCAACTTTACGTTTTGGCCTATAACTTCTGAACCGTATGGGCCACAATCAAAATTCTTTCCCTGGATTCCGTCGTTCATTCTGCATCCATCCATATAGGCCCCGCCCATTTCCGCCTAACTAGATTTTCCGCCATTTTGATTTTTGTCCAAAACTGTTTTTTCGCTACTCCTCCTACAAATTTTGTCCAATCGTCACCAAATTTGTGACACAGCATGTCTGGACTGTCCTGCACAAAAGTTATCGAGCAGTTTTTTGATAGTCCACACCGTTTTCATATAATCGACTTCCAAACTTTGGTCAACTGTCATGGGTGGGGCCTATTTCACAAAAATCGCCATAACTCAGGAACGCATTGTCCTATGGTAACCAAACTTGGTACACGTGTGCAAGTATGTAGTCTCAACTTGTATAAAAAAAATGGTGTCATTTCGCCTATAGGGGGCGCTATAGCAACATTTCAAATTTTAAAAGGCCATAACTCGGTGACTGTAGATCATAGCAACAAAATTCCTTGATTGCTGGATTCCTTGGGCCAAGTCACATCTATCCATATAGGCCACTCCCATTTCAGCCCACAAGGTTTTCCGCCATGTTGAATGTTCATGTTATTTTTTGTGTGTGTCTTTCTACCTTCTGTAATGTTTTGTCTATCTGTCTGTCTTATCAAATTGTGCTTGGACCCCTCAATCAACGCTTGCGGCTATATTTACTTTTTTTTTTTTCTCCATGTTATTTTCATGGATTCAGATGTACTGAAGGACTGAGGACTGAGGTAGTGTAGATGGAGAGGTGTTTTACCTCCACTGGTTGGTGCAGGATCTCACTGCAAACATGAAATGAATGCCAAGGGCTAAATTGCTGAATCCTTTTGTCATGGATGGTGCAATGGACCCAGTCAAGCAAATGCTTCTAATTCAGACCAAGTATTTCTTTCAATAGCTTGGCAGCAAAGTCTGTTTGCCATGGATCACATCTCTTCACACAGCTGACTGGGCTTTGCTGTGGCCTCCTTGTGTTTAATCTGTTTTTGGTGGAAGTGTTATAAAAAGAAGCGAAGGAGAAACTTAAATAATAACTATAACGATACGTTGTTGCTCAAGCACTCACACTACAACGATATTGTCTTATTTTGGCGCCGAGTATTCACAGCAAAATGGAGGATGATTACTTTACTGATGTGCTTTTATTTTACTCACTCTCTGAAGTAAATAAATGACATAGCCGAAGGATTTGGGTTCATGAATTGCTGCAAAAGAGAAAGGAGCTGGGAGAATCAATGCTCTTTTACGGGCGTTGTCTTGATATTATTGTTGATATGAGAGCTAATAGTAGTCACCGAGTGAAGCTGTTCATTTCTTTACCAGTAGGTGACTCAGAACACCACATCTACTGCAGATCAAAGAGGCAAGTCTCCTGCAGCCCATGTTGAGAGAAACACCTGTAACTTCACCATGGCTCAACGGGTTTTCAGTACTGGAGGGGGACTTCCTGACGTAGCCATTAAAAAGATTATAGCGCATTTGCCTTTGTCAGGTCAGGTTGGCCAAAACATGGTGTTATTTCGTTAGTTAGCTAGCTAACTAGCAAATACACTAGTTAGTCAGTTAACTAGCTTCCAAATCAGTAAACAGAATTTACCGCTAATCCCAAGAGCTCTTCTGACCCCGACCGGTATGTTTCTTTTCAACATTTTTAGAGGTGATGGTCTTTGTCAAATAGTGCCGGGTTCCTCTGGACTTCTGTAGTCAGTTCCTCAGCAAGCAACGCCATCACTGCAGAGAGCTACTGAATTCTCCCACCCTTCCTTTGTAGAACTTTATTTTGATTCGTTGAAAATGTTTTATATATGCAGAAAATCGTTCTGAGATGGAACCTATAGTTATAGTTGTGGATGTTTTTATAATTATAGTTATAGTGAACACAGACATTCTATTTACTGAGAACCTACTAAATCTTTTTATAGTTACCTTTTATAGTTATCATTCTAGGTGTGAATGGGCCTTTACTGTATCACTGGTGGATTCTTCCGATAGCCATACATATGTTTATGTAGGAATCACTGATCATGTAGAGGAAGAGGCCTCTGGAATGGAGGGGCTGGAGGGATAAAACCCTAGGTAGATAAGAGGGCTTAGGACATTACCTACCCTAGGATTTATATGGCATGCTCTACTAAGAAGTTTACTGCAGTTCAGTGACCATGACCTAACACAAGACGCACCTAAAATAGGTTTAGTGGAATGAGCCTTTAACTTGATGTGTTCAACAGCTACAGTAGCTGAGAAAGTGAGTGTATTAAAGACCCATTATACACCAGTAATAAACAATACAACATTCACTTACAGTGTTTCCCACAGGTTGACAATTTACTTGTTGTAGTGGTTGTTGGCAGGGTGGGCGGGCGGGGGGAGGGGAGCGTTAATTTCAATAGGATTAATTACTTGTCCCTAACTACAGTGACAGCCGTGTGGCCAGTGGAATCTAGTGGTAAACAGGGGCAATATGCCAGTCTTTGCTCTGCACTCATCTTAACTCTCTAGACAAGTGTTAAGCAGTTTGACACATCTCAGAAACACTAACGTCTTTAACATATAGCCTGGGTTTGATGTAATCTGCCTTTTATGAATTAAAAAAAAAAAGTGAGTAATCATTGGCAAAAATAGGAAACCATCAGTCTTTCCTGTGTTCATTGGTTCTAAACATTCTTGATCTTCTGACAGAGGGTTTGGAGAAGCGTTTCAGCCTGGAGGACTTTGGCTTCTTAGTCTTCCACTCTCCATACTGCAAGCTGGTGCAGAAGTCGTTGGCTAGACTGATGCTCAATGACTTCCTCAGCCAGCCCAGCCCCAATACCGAGACCGGACCCTTCACTGGCCTCGATGCCTTCAGGTACAGTTCAAATACACTGCACGCTGGACAGTAGCTAGCACCCAAGTGCACCAAAATGCAAAAAAGATGAATAAAAAAAAAAAATCTCTGATAAATGGTAGCAGCACTAAATCTTGGGTTTGCATTTAAAGGAATTTAGTGTGTTCTTGTTAGATCCTGTACAGGCCCAGGCACTTCCCAAACAAGGGACCATCCAGCAGTTAGACCGCAGTCGCAGAATTGTTGAAAACCGTTTTACCTGTAGCACCATGTGTGTTTGTTTATGTAGGCGGAGACACAAAGGTGAAGTAAAACAAGCGCACCTACTAATCTCGACCAAATTTAAAGCATTTAAAGTGCATCGAGTGAACTTTGGCAACCGTTTAGCTATCTACCAGGGAGGTGTCTGTGTTCTCATTAGAGATGCACCGATTGCAATTTTCTTGGCCGATTCCGATTTCCGATTTTTTAAAAGTCTGACCTGCCGATTCCGATTTTGGCCGATTCCGATTTTCTTTCTAAGAACTATATTTGACAGCACACTTTTCTTTAATGGAAAATTAAAATTCAATTGTATGTTCATAATAAAACATTGACTATTAATAACTTACATTTTCTCCAAAACTGCACCAGGTTACAGGACCTTCTCTCACTCTCACTCAAACAAATCTCAAAATAAAAAAGTGCTCCAGGTTACTGGACAGAGCTTTTTTGAACAAATAAAATCCAAATGAAAATGAATTGCAGTATATCCCACTTAATACTTTCCTGAAAGAAAACAGGTGCAACAGATCTATATAACAACACACGGACTATTACTATTATGGACTATTATACAACAGGTAGTTCCGACCAAACAATCTGATTGGTCAACTAGACATTTAGAACGTGATCAAATCAGCATGACAGCACACCTAGCTGTGCTCATCACTAAATATTACTCCGCCATATTATCATACAATATATTTAAATATAACGCTACGCTAACTGTGTTCAGCCTTGATGTTACCAGACGCTCTGCCATCCATCAGCTGTGCCGGTGAGTCGGTGACACGGCGCTACTAGCTTAAAAATACATGTGAAGTTCGCGGACATAGTAGCTAAATCTGTCCATGGAAAAATTATTTTTTTCAGCAGATATCTTAGTTACAACAAGATTGAGCTAGCAAGGCAGTTTTGTGTTTATATGTGTGGTATTTATTCAGTTTGGGAAATCCCGCGATCTCTAGAAAGCATTAGCTCAAGTTGGCTGGCTGACTCAACAGGGACTAGAAATCGTCTCTGTTGCTAGGTCGTTACTAAGGCTCCGCCTACTTGCTGGAGTAGTAAACTAGGTTCCATTACATAGGAGTCTACTGACGTGACTGATTGTTTTCCAGTTATTAGTCAGACCCCATGTATTTCCGGGGAAACTGAGATAACACTAGCAAAACGTTTTTTATTTTGAGAGCGAATTGCCCCACAATATGAATACATTTTGTTTGTATCTTTTATTTTGTTGGTAACTGTTGTATAATCGCAATATTACACTCTGGGGTGTGCGTTACCGTCATTATTGGCACGACAGTGATGCGGTCAGTAAGCATCACGGTAACGCACACCCTCTCGTGTAATATTGCTTAATTACAGCGGAGTTTTTACCGTTGTCTTAAATTTGACCGGCACAGAATCGGATATATGAGACTGATCGGCCGGTCACCGGTCATGGCCGATCAGCTGAAAACCGGCCGATTCCGGTCACCGGCCGATCGATCGGTGCATCTCTAGTTCTCATCACTTTATAGATAAGTTGACCAACGGGACAATCTACCAAAAACATGCTGTACTCTTTTTGAATATGTCAAGCAAAGGCTCACTAGTTCTTTTCAGTTGGCACCAATTAACGTACTTGTTTCTGACATTGTCATAATTCACACGCTAATCATGTTTTTCATGTGACTGTATGGCAGAGAGGTAAAGCCAGAGGAGACTTACTTTGACCGGGATGTGGAGAAGGCCTTCATGAAGGCCAGTGCAGATCTGTTCGAGAAGAAGACCAAGCCCTCCCTGCTGGTCTCCAACCAGAATGGAAACATGTACACCCCCTCCGTCTATGGCTGCTTGGCCTCTGTCATCGCTCAGTACGTCAGAAGGTTTTTTTTTTATGCTGTGAAGTCCATCTGCCAGTATCTTATTGATTCTCAGGGTCTTAGGAGACGGGAATCAGAGTAAATGATGTATCACACACTCACTGGTAGCCAGTATTCTCAGTCCACTACAATATGGGGCCCAATTTTAAGCTTTGCCATTTTCAGATTCTAAATGGTATAGTGTAGATTTGAGGATATTCGAGATTTGTGTGATATCAATTTTGCCTTTCTGAAGCCTTGCTTGTCCCCAGAGTGCATGATAGGAGAATATTTATACAGTGAATATTTGTTGTCCCTATCCTGCAGACATACACCTCAGCAGCTAGCAGGTCAGAGGATTGGAGTTTTCTCTTATGGCTCAGGATTCGCTGCTACACTCTACTCCCTCAGAGTAACACAGGACCATACACCCGGTGAGTCGCCCACACATGGTTCAGTTTAGTACTATGAGGATGCTAAAATATCAGTGTGAAAGTCAGAATGCATAATCATAACAAAACTGTTGTGACAAGTAATAAGATCATTGTTATCTTCCCGCCATGTTTTTTGTTGGATCGTTTGCTCCAGGCGCTGAACTGGACAAACTGGTGTCCAGCCTGAGTGACCTGAAGGTGAGGCTAGATTCCAGGAGGAAGGTCTCTCCAGCCATCTTCGCTGAGAACATGAAGCTGAGGGAAGAGACCCACCACTTAGGTATGGCCCGACTATCACTTTTAGATTTTTTTTTTTTTTTTTGGCACACATTTTCAGTTATATCTCACAAATGGCACATTATTTGGTATTTTGGGGTTATGCATATCTCAATCCTGACCTTATCCATCAGATTTAGATATTGTGTTTTGTCATTTATCTATCCCTCTAGCCAGCTACGTCCCCCAGGGCTCAGTAGGAGATTTATTCCCAGGGACATGGTACCTGACCCGGGTGGATGACAAACACCGTAGGGAGTATGCCCGGCGATCCAAGGATGATGACCTGCCATTGGAGGCCAGACTCATTAATTCCAACACTACCACTGAGGTACAGGATAATCAACTGGTGGCACGATGTCTGCTACCTTGACCATTATATCTAATGCACATTAAAGGAACACCTACACAGGCACATGGCAATGACATTTCACCTCTGTGCTACAGGTCACCAAAATGCGTGCTATCATATCGGCACACTTTGGGCTGGTTTCGCGGACAGGGATTAAGCCTAGTCTAAGGATTTTTTCCAATGGATATCTACTTCGAATTTTGTCTTTAGTCTCGGACTAGGCTTATTCCTTGTTCGCTGATAATTATTGCAGATGTTGCAGTCCATGTGGAAAAATGGAATATACACTCACTGGCCAAAATAATTGGAACACCAGTTTTCCACAAAACATAAAAGAGCTGTCAAATGTTTGTTGAGCAAAACCTGCAAACCTCTTCTTAATCTGATTATCTACGCTGTTTTGTGACTTTCAGTTCACTTGCAACTTTTAGATTATGGCTCGGTTTTTTGATGAGAATGACAATTAATCATAATTGACTGGTATTACCAATAATAAGTGAGTGTACTCTACAGCTAATCTAGGACAAAACTGTCACTGTTGTGTCTTGCTATAATCTGCTTTTGTGTGTCTTGCTGTTCCTGATCTTTGTCTTATATCATTCTGTTCTATAGTTGATTGTTGATCAGTTAGATCTCATTAGGCTCATTCTCTGTACAGTCCTTTTGAGACAGGCTTGTGATAAAGGGCTATATAAATAAACGAACTTGAGATCAAATAGTCCAGATTGATATTAAGATACTGTACTGGTACAACTGCAGATACGGACAGAAGTCAATCAGTCATTCAGGTGTGCTCCATCCACAGTCTAGGAGCAATGACTGAGAGGGCGTCTTTGACTGAGACATGCAGTGTTTCCCATACATTGGCACAAAATAAAAAAGTTGGTCAATGTAGAGAAATGAATCTAAATCGATCTCTAATCCGCCTGATGTCATATCACGTCATGCTTGTCATTTGGAGATGCACAGACCAGCAGCATTGTACTCCAGTCTCCAGGTGTGAAAGCGGAAGTGAAACTTAACATTCCACAATTTGCTCCAAACTCGCCTGTGTTAGTAACAGGACTCGTAAACAGTAACCTGATAACACGTCTTCTGCCGCCCTACAGTCTTAAACGGTAGGTATCGTTATTGCCTCGTGGTATTTAAGTAAAGTCGTTGGAATTATTTAAGCGATAACCGTGTCGTAATTCTTCAGTGCATAGACTTGAATTGAACACATGTGCCGTGGGTCTGGATCTGGGCTTGTTCAGAGTTCCTAGACTGTGGAATGACCTGTCTGAGGAGATCACCACCTTCCTAACCCAACCTTCTGTCCACCTGTTTGTTTTTAAGGAATAAGGAAAGCATTATAAGAACCTTACGATGCAGTCCTTTGCATTTTTGGTATTCCTTAAAAACAATGTTTCCAAATTGTCCATGTTTAATCTGTCACAATGTACCTTCAACACATCTATTTTACATATTAAGTAAAACCCACAAAAACAGTAACATCAGAGCTACATGTTACTGGCAGTGCCAGAACATGTTTGCATCTCTCCATAAATCCATTTACCCCAAATCCATAAGGTCACTAATCTGTTGATAAAACTCTATTACACTACTATTCATTTATTCATTAAATAATTTCAATTACCATGGTCAGCATGTAACTGTCCACATCACTGTGATTAGCTTTATCCAAGCACATAAAATGGCCAGTGTGCAGATTTACCTAATTTACACAGGTACCATATGAACTATTGCTGAACTATTGAACTATTCTGTACGTAAATGTTTATAATTCTGACATTATTGAAGCTATATGTAACAGTGATGGCTGATATTGATGATGTTTCTGGTTTGTTTCCTTCTCCAGCACATCCCCAGCCCAGCCAAAAAGATGCCGCGCATCCCTGCAACCACCACTGGTCCTGAGGCTGATGCCATCAGCAATGGAGACCACTAAGCTAACCTCTGCGAGGTATCAAGGTCTGCCGATATGGAGACTGATCAACTAGAAGACATTGGATCTAGAAGTCCGAAAACTAGCAAGAGAGGAGCCTGCATATCTCCTCAAATAAGTTTACAACATATTGCCATGGCTCTTAAATCATCATATGATAGAATTAATTTAACAGAGAGTGATATTAAGAATGTGTTCCAATGGAGGCTTGTGGACAGCTGTAGACACTTTTGAACTGCCCATATTCCTCATTATCACCCCTCTGTTGTCACAGTCTGGTACTGTTGTACAGGAAGCTCTATTTCATCAACAATTTTCCCTCCTTTTTTCTAAATGTTTAATCATATTATCAAATGTTTGCTGTTTTGCCAAAACGGGCAAAAAAAAAAGTTTTATTCAAACACATTTTGTTTTATTCTGTTTTAGCAAACCTATATTTGTTTTGGCAATCATTTATATTTCAAAGATTAGATTTTCCCCCTCTTTTATTTCCCAATATATACTTTTAACAAATACATTTTACAGTGGAAATTTTGCATTTGTGCAAAGCATACATTGTACTGTCACTTTTGGGATTAGAGCAGGCAGACATTTGCTGAGTTGCTGCTATTTTGTAACAAGCTTACTTTCCCTTCTGGCAGTTAGAGGACAGGAAGAGGGCATGGAAATCTAATGAATATGGCCATAGGCCTTCTGGTGATCAAAAGAACAAAGGGAAGTCACCATTAACTCTGTTTATTCATCAGAATGGTGCTCCTGCTATCATGGCAACCCGCTATGATGACTCTAGCTATAGAAAGGAGCTCATACCCTTATTGTAATGTTTGTGTTAAATACCTCAGTTTGCTATGGAGGGACAATGTGCAAAAAGAGCTTGTCAGTTTGTATGGGACTCTCTAGGTTCATCATATGACCCCCATGACCAAATATCAGGGACAATGTGACTGAAGACTTTACAGTGTTGGTGTTCACTGTTGTAGCTGAAATCATGTACTCAACATATTTGCCTTGGTAGGGACATTCCTCCATAAAGAGGATGTAAAATGTCTCATACTTGGATGTAATTCTGTTTTGTTAGAGCTTTAACAAATATAACTAGAAATGACCTCCGGCATGTCTGACAACACCCCGCAAGGCAGTTACGCACCGTTTGGTGATATGCCACGCCCACCACCACGGCCCCTTTTGGCCAATCCACATGAAATCGTCATAGCAAGTTTTGTGCAAAGCCGTGCCCAACTTTTCGAGATATCCAGCTAACAGATGGACGAACACACAGACGTTACCTCCTGGTGGAGGTAAAAAAAAATATAAGGCCACTTCTGTTTGAGCTCCAATTCCCCTGAAAAGATGCTTGTCAACATATAAGATGCTTTGGTGGCATGATCCATAAAGCTAAGTTAGTTAAGATATATCAAACATTACTTAATGAACCCATATGCAATTATTGTTCTTTTTTTTAAAATATATTTTCAGACAAGTTGTGACACCACATTGTCCAGCCGTAATAGCTACAGTATGTGTTCTTCCTTAAGTTTAGTTGTGCCAAACTGCTAACATGAGAAGAGCGACACACTAATGGCAAGCAGTCACACCTTCAGAGGCTTTTAGTGTTTCTCAATGTGAACTGCACTGTAACAATGTGCTGCTGCCTTTCCATGTCAGTTTGCTTGCAATAGTGAAAGGGTAACATATTTCCTCATACTAAGGGCCTTAATGTCAAAGGGCTTACAGTGAGTTATGGTGTAAGAGTATGTCAGTATGAGAGATGTGAGGTTCAGTTGTATGCAGCTGCAAGCAGTTTTCTGTACCTTGTCATGTTTCCAGATGCTTCTCTAAAGGGGTTGTGTTTTCTTAAAGGTCTTGTTTTTCTCAAATTGCTTTTTTCTCCCCTTTTTTTTTTTTTTTTTTTTTTTAACATTGACAGGGATTTAACACTAGTTGTAGTTAGCAACAATAAACCAAATCTTGAAATTGATAGAAAAAAAAATGCTCAGGCAGAAACATCAGCAAACATCAGCCTTAAAAAGAATGGAGTTAGGGTGTAGTTTTTTGTTTTGTTTCTTTCCCCATTGACAGAAGACTTGCACACAGGGCTCGGAGAGATAGGGACACTTGTCAAGCTGACTACTCAAGTTATTGAGAAGCCTTACAGAATAAGCATGTACTAAATGTAAACAGAAATGGCTATTATTCTCCTAATAATGTACAGAAATTGTTTTTATTTGTGCAGCCAGAGTTGGTTGCCTCTGGGGTTATATCTATCTATGGCTGATGTTTACATGACCTTTCTCTGAGATCAGATGATTTTACCAATTTTTGGTGGTAATGTACAGTACTAACTGTAAGGTTATTTATACTTTGTAGATATACTTGAATGGGTGTCTGATCAAATGTCTCTTTTATAGAAATAATCTGTATAAATGTAATAATGAATGAAGAGATGAACTGAAGAATAAATATGTTCATTTAAAAGGTTTTTGGTGGTGCTTATGACTGTTGATTTCACAAACTACTATACTAACACAGTCATAAAGTCACACATTATAATAAATCTACTTAGAAATTCAACTGATTCCACTGATAAGTGGGAGACCATGAGCACTCAGTTACTACCCATGGTGATTTTTACAGTGGTAAATGATGGTACATTTTATGATTCATAGAATATACAGGATTGGATGTAACTTGTGTTTTTAAGCTAGGGTCAGTGCAGAAACACAGCTGGAGTGTCAGAGAAAAGGGCGTGGCAGCACTTACATTTATTGCAAATTATTATAGAGCCTTTATATTGCCATTATTGCAGTGTATTAATCTGTGTATTCATTTATGCAAAAGTACTGTAAGTACACAGTAATAGTGAGCAAGAGCATAAAATACACAAAGTTTCACTAATACACAATGCAATGGCGGACATATAGGCAGTGCAGGCAGTGCCAAGTCTGTATAGCTGCAGCCTGGAGCACCTCCAAATGGGCGGGGCCTTAGCTCCAAGTGGGCGTGACCTCCAAGTGGGACGGACCAGTGACAGGGTTGCCACGTTCGTAGTTTTCCCCCACCAACAGTGCCATATAGTCTAGCCAGATGATTATAACTTCTGATGAACATATTTTACCCAAATGTGTGCCACAAGCCAACACTTCTTTTACCAATTACAAAAAAATCAGGTTTGAAAAAGATGGCAATGGCAAGTCCATGTATTATTTATTTACAAAATGACAGTGTCAACACCAGAGTTCAGGTTTTGAGGCTTAATTTATTTCATCCAAACTTTGTTCCCATGGCCAAAGCGATTTCGGCCTGCTGAAGTCCTCTCTGCACTGCAGAATGCTGATGGTTACCTTAAAAAACAGAAGTTCACAAGTTGTCACATAAATCCTTTCTATAATTAGCAAACTCCATTTGGCCACAAATAGTTTTACACAAAGCTCACTCAGTAGTATGGATTTAATTTTAATGCAACTACCAAACTGAATGTGTAGTGCTTAAAAAATAAGAAGCAGTATGTTAAGGCTCCATTACGTGCTTGTAATAACATTATTTTCTTTGTTTGCAATTTCTTTGTTTTCACAATGCAAACTGGGATTTTTAATTCTACCAACACTGAGATCAACTTATGTCAATGTCCATACTCACATCTGTTGAGAATATCGCTCTGGCCTCTGGATGGGGTGGCATTTTCACTGTTCAATGCTAGAAAGCGACAGAGTTAACGTGACACAGCTTTTCCTCAAATAGAAATAAAATTCCGAAACTGCCACTCCCACACATTGTTCACACTGTCATCTGTTCCTGTAAGCTTAGCAAAGAGCCAAGCCACAAGCCAATTTTCTGATGGCTGACACTCATTTAATCTAAAAATAAATGCAACTTAACATTACATTAGCTAGTTGATATTACATTTTGGAGATACCTATCATCACTGGAGGTTATCCTTTACTGTATAATATTCGGTAAAATGTCATTCAAATGCTGTTTTTTTTTATTAAGTGAGGGTAGAAAGTAAGATTAGGACGTTTAGGACAATACATACTGTGATGAGCGTCTTCAGTGTTCATGTAGCTAGTTAGAAACAGTGTCAATAGATGACAGTGAAGGAAAATTATAAATATAAGTTTCTTCCTTCCAAGTGGCAGTACATTGGAAGATGTCCCTGTGTAGTAAGTGAGGCATTGATAGGACACAGATGGATAAAGAGACCTTATTATAAACCCTGCTTTTATTAACAAGACTGAGTCCAACAGCCCAATGATGTTTAATGTTGTGTCCCTGCTGAGAATGTGAACTCTGGTCTCGATTGAGAATCTGCAATCTAACTCCCTGGGCCAGACTTTCACCCACGTTACCAAAAGTGGTGAACAGAGAGACCGACCAACCGACACTGTGTTGTGTGTGTGCCTTTGTGTGCGTCTGCTGTAGTCCGTGTGTGAGTGCTGTGTTGTAGGAATAGGACAGGGGTTATAAAAAGTCATAAAAAGTATTTTATGTATGTGTGTGTGCGTTGTATGTGTGGCTGAAAGGTTCTTTTATGTGGAGTATTTTATATGTGTGTGTATTCTATTTCCTTATCTGTTTATTGTTATCATTTTGTCTTTTAATGTGAAGCACATTGAGCTTACCTGTGTATGAAATGTGCTATACAAATAAAATTTACTTGACTGTGATCCATAGCGCCCCTGCTGTCATGGGCCTAAAAATCATTGCATGGTATTTTGCATCCATTAGTTTGTTTTACCGATTTTCCTGTTTTCGGTTTTTAGACCATGGATGCAGCTTGCAATTATTTAGGCAATTAGCAATATTACAATATTGTTAACTTATTTAAATAAGCCTAATTTAATTGAAGGATGCAATCACCTTGTGGGCCACTAGAGGTCGCTGTCGGGACATATTTGGCCCGCCCACCGCCCTCTCTATGTTCTCTGCACTCCTTCCTTCATTGAATGCTACAAAAAGATGGTGTCACACTTCCTGTTCCAGCCCCTTAGTGTCCAGTAGATGTCTCCCTTGGTTTAGTTTGTTCTTCTTAATTTGTATGATCAGTTTCAGCTGAGTTAAGTTGATTTATCAGTTTCAGTTGAGTTTAGTTGATTTAGTGCACCTGTTTTTGTGTATTCAAGTTCCTCAGTTTCTGCACCCAAACTATCCCAAATTGTACAGTGTGCCTTCATCACGACGATACAACGCAGGTACAGTGGTGGAAGAAGTACTGAGATCTTTTCCTTACAGTTTTTTCTGATTGCTTAGGCACTATCTTTGAAACTATAGGCTATTTTTGCAAAACTCTACACACTAACCACAAAACCTTACACCAAACCAGCAAAACATTATACATCTCTTGCAAAAGCAAACAATTCTTGCAAAACTCAAACAGTACACACAAACCATCATTTGAATAAGCACACAAAGCACCAACTACGCACTGATAGTATAAATGAAAAACACTTGTGGCTTTTGCTTTTTCTGTGTGCAGGGCATTGCAGTTTGCAATAAAGTTTTGTCATGCATGTAGTAAACACACATACACACAGGTATCCAAATGTGTAAAGTATGGATGTGTATTCTGAACATAACACACTATCACTACAAATAAGGGGATTTTTTTTTTTTTTTTTCTCAAAATGTTCTACAGTAACACTCCTCAAACAACAAAAGCGCAGTAGAAGAAAACAAAAACATTTGTGCTAGAAAAAAAACAACAGAAAAAAATAGGCTAAATCTCACCTTCTTTGTGGGTCTGGCCATAAGTTTACAGTGTTGCTAGAAGTGTGTTATTACTGTAAATTGCAAACTGAGTGTAAAGCAGTGAGTTGTGTTTACAGTTTTGCAAAAAGTGTGTTATAAAATGACAAACTGAGTGTAAAGCAGAGAACGTGCGTTCAGTTTGGCACACTTGGTAAATGCATTGGCTACAAGTGTTAATGGTTTCAGAGATAGTGCTTCAAGAATCACTGTTAGTGTTTAAGCATTCAGAAAAAGAGCTAGAATCTTGGAATGCAAAGAGAAAGCTTGCCATAGCTAGCCATACTTATATCTTGACATTGTAGTCCTCTCTTCATCTATGCTTGCAGTGTTGAAACTAGACCAGGAGAGAGAAAAGAGTGTTAAAATAATGCCAAGAATAACTAGCCTGGTATCCAGCCTCTATGAATCGCAGTTTTCAGCACTCTTCGAATTTGCATGGCGATTCATAAGGAATGGTGAATTATGAATTATGAATCGGCATACAAATTCGAAGAGTGCTGAAAACTGCGATTCATAGGGGCTGGATACCAGGCTAAAGAATAACTACATTTGTACGGCAGGTCTCTACCAAAAAAGGTAGGTGCGCTGTGAGATGAAATATTTAAACATTTTAACAAGTGTATGGTCTATGCCAGTGGTTCTCAACGTGGGGTCCGGGGACCACCAGGGGTCCTTGAGGGGGTTCCAGGGGGTCCCCAGCAAATTGATGAATTGTTAAACCTCACCATTATTTCATTTATAAGAAGTTAACACAATTAGAGAATGTAGAAGAATGACTGTTTTGATCATAGTTTCTCTGTTATCTCTACCTACAATACAGATAGTCATAGGATTCTGGAGAAAATCATATCTGACAATGAAAATATTCTCAGATTTGGGTCTGAGAGACAAAATCTCTTCTGAGTCTCGCTTCCTCATACCATATCTTTCAGAATAAAACAGTGAAAGTAACGACTTGAAATATGCAGTGAAAACAAGCAGCTCATATAAATCTCGTTAGTATATAAAAGCCATGCATACCTTTGCTGAATATTATGCGCGCACTATATGGAATCCATTTTTCACCAGGAGCTTCTTTTGCTTTAATTGCTTTCACAATTTCATCATGTTTGTATGGTGGCCACATACAAGTATTATGTTTTTACCCACTCTTGGATTGCCACCTCAACTTCATTGGTGGAGAAGACAAGCAAAGTGGATGTCGTTAGGATTCAAAATTTGTAAATAAATAAATGAAATTAATCAGATTGTCAATGTCACTCACCACATTTTGCCACCACAAGTTTGCAAAGGATCTGAAAAGAAAATTAGCCAAGTAATAAATAATAAAAGATTTGTTCATTTTAGACTAATTTTTTTTTTTAAACAGGTTTTTTTTTTAAAGTCTACTAAGAAAAACAAGAGCAATCCCTATATAATGCATCACCCAGCAGCACCCTAAACTTCTCTAGGGAGACAATTCGGTCCAATTTGAGTGAGTCCTGAAGCCTATTCCATCTGTTAGGAGCGTAAAAGGTGAAAGCTGTCTTCCCTGACCGTATGCTTGCAAACGTGTATGATATCCTGTAGCACTGAATCTTAAAAGCGATAACATATACAATGGTAGCTTGCCACATAAAGCTTTGTAAATTAACAAAAGGCATTACCACGTCTCTTTGAGTGGTAAGAGATGGCCACCCTACTTTCTCATAGAAAATGCAATAATGTGCTCTAAGTCTATCGCCTGTTATAAATCTAAGAGCGCTGTGTGATATGAAATGTCTTATGGTTGGTTTGTGTGCAGGAGAGGAAGAACAGTGAACTTATTCCCCAGAGGCAGCCTCACACATTTGCACACAGGCCTAACTATCTCTAGGCGCTGTAGGTGACAAGCTGCACACAATGCATACCCCTAGCTCTCTAGAATCAAGAGGGCATTAATATAGAGCCTCGTTGACTCTGTATTCTTGACACATTGCATATTATTATATATATATTGCACATTCCTGCCTTCATGTGCAGTGATATTCAGTACAGAAACCATTATGCAGTCATCTTTACTTGATATTTCAGCACAAAACCATCAACACTGAGCGCTCTGAACTGATGCACATTTCCTGGAAGCCAGTCTGGCAAAGGCCCATGATGAATGTATTTCAGGAAGGTCTCCTGCTCACTGTGCAAAGCGAAATCGCAGTCCCTCTCTTCACGTTCAGATAGTCTGCGGATAACATGAGCGAGGGGATTATCAGGTTTTCGAATCATTCTTTTGAGCTCACCCATAAAATTTTCAAAAGGAAAGCCAGAAATACTGTCAAGGTGAACCATGCACTTGCACATCAGCAGCAAGATGCACCAGTGCGTGAATATTGTACACTGCATGCTCTTGACCATACAGCACACCATAATGCTGCACAAATGCCTTGAGAAAAGAACGGTGATTCAAAGACAATGGTCTGGAGACTGCAAAACATCTTTCAATACAGTGGGACCAGTATACAGCGGAAACTGCTGCAGCTCTGTAGCTTTCTATCTCAGCCTCTCCCTAAGTGCACGAGGCTTTCTAGAATACTTGAATAGAAGATATTCTAGTTTGTAAGTAGGGCTGAACAATTAATCGAAATTTTATTGAAATCGCAATATGGCCTATATTATAATATGGCGCAAAATCTGTTAAAGGCGAAATGTGTGTCAAAATACCATTTTAAATGAAATATTGTCGTGCTGCACAGATGTCCTGGCCTACACATCATATTCTACAGACTTAAGAAAACATCTTTGTTTGGTACAGATCCCCATAAAAATCACACCATAATCCACCATAATCATACGTTTTTCAATGAAAATGAGAATAATGATGTAAAAATTATCATTCCCTCTAATATTGCAAATCATATCGCAATTGCAATATCAGTCAAAATAATCGCAATTAGATTTTTTTTTTAATCGTTCAGCCCTATTTGGAAGGCACCAAGAGTACCTACCCACAATTCCAAAAGACGCATCATGACTCCTAAACAAAGTAAATGCATGTAATCATGAGGAAAGCCAGTGACCATATTTTTATTAACATCTGACAATGGACACCGAGTGAGGTGATGCTCCTCATCTCTTTTGCTAGTCTAAAAGACCTGTCTGTTCTGAGAGCTGCATCACTATGTCGGAATGTCACACAGTGTTTTGTGTAAACCCCCTTTTGCAAGCATTTGTCACAGCCATAATAGCCAGTATGGGACTTTATACCCTTGATAAATGCCCTTGCAGCCGCATCACATGACAGAGGTTACATGCAAGAAAACAGTCTTGCCCTTGATGACAAATCCAGTCATCAAGGGCATACAGGGGGCACTGATGGTGGGTGTGGTGATGGCCATATGGCTTACAATTGAAGGCCCACAATACTACTTGAAAATTCACCACCATTATCACCATTTGGCCCAGAATCGAAATGCCGCAACAAACCTTGAATGTGGCCAGTTACACTTGGGCCACTTTTGGCCAAAGTAAAATGCCACATAAAAGTTCAGAGTGGCTGGTTACAGTCGGGCCACTTTTGGCCCACTTGCAGTTGAAGCTAACTGGCCTCTGGCTGAAGTAGCTAACATTCACTTTTTATGAAGACATGAAAAACTCACTCAAACCAGATTAACTATAGCTACCGAATGTTGACTGGCGTAAACCAACAGCAAGCCGCTTTATGTTTTATCCGACTTAATGTTAGGAAGCTATAGATAATACATTCAATCATCAATCCAGTGCTCAAGCTCCTCCCAACTAAATGTTGAAGATAGTCAGTCAGTGTTGTCGGCTTTGCTGTACCACAAAACAATCCAATCATAACAGGCTTCTTTCAATGTCCTTGCAAAATCCATCAAAATTGAACTGCAACTTGAAAGCATGGAAAACAGGAGCACAATCTATTGAACACTTTCCTAAGAGCATTAACAATGTCAAAATAGTCAACTGTCACCTGATAGTCAGTTTTAGTTTTAAGTAATAGCCTTCCATCTTTTGGCAGTAAAGGGAAGTAAACTCTGAGTATCTCCAAATCCAACAGCCCAACCAGACAGGCTGTCTATTAAGCCACTCTTGAGGCTTTCCTCTCCACAAACATTATCACTAATGTCAAAATAGGTTGGTGGGCAGTCGCATCAATCAGCATCACATCACTAATACACACGTTACTTCAATATGGCTGCTGCTGTGGTTAGCATTAGTTATGCTTCAAGGCTATTTCCAGAGATGGGTCTTGTAAATGAGTGCAGCTGGCAATGAGCAATGTAATGGCAATCAGAGAAAAACACATGAAAAACACACTGGCCCCAAAAATATCATTAAATAGGTTAGATTTTTTTTAGGCCTATTTTGATGGCATATTTGTACAATCTCTGTGGATGTATTAGGCTATTATATTTGTTTGGCAATGTAGTAAAACATTTTAGGTTGTTAAATTCAATTCAAAAACAGTTCAAAAGTTTTCTTTGACTTCACAACATGAATAAATAGTCATTAACAATAAAAAAAAATACAAAGGTGGAATGTGCAACGCAGTCCACTGCCAGTCTTCAATGGGTGTGCTTCTGTTTTGAATGCAGCTGTTGCAGTGGGGATGAAAGATTTTGTAACACAGAACAAACTAGTAACGACTGAAGTCGTACCTAACAAGCGCACAGAGTTCCGTCATCTTGTTATGCAGGGAGCACACATGAGAGGCTGATAACGGTAGCCAAATGAATGCATGGGCCAGATTTTGCACCAAAATACATTTTTTAGATGGGATTTAAGCCTACTCTCAGAGGTTTCAACGGAAAAATATTAATCATTGCTGTCCCCGTAAAATTTCAGTGTTTTTCCTGATCTCACTGGTATGTTATTCACATCTTAAGCAACTTTTACTATTTCACACCATGTTATTTCTGGTTTGAACAGACCAGAATAGCAAAAGAATGAGCTAAAATGGAATCCTTTCTTTTTGATATTGCACAGCCCTTGTAGACCTGTTGATCCTGCGTGTGTAATTTGTCAGATAAGGTGTAAATCAGAATATGAATGGCTTGTATGCCATTTACATAAAGTCAAATAACAGGTTTTATCCTGCCAGAGCTGTTATTTTTGCTTAGCGTAGAACATGATTTATAGCATTCTAAAACAATCATTAAATTGGAATATTGTTCAATGGAAATAGGCTGTTAAGTGTTGAGGAATTGACTGGCATACAGGGGGCACTGATGTTGGGTGTGGTGATGGCCATATGGCTTACAATAGAAGGCCCTGTTCAGACTGTTCATGGTCAAACACACCATAGTTCCTACAGTCACTATAGCACTTTGAGAAATGTACACAGACCATCTGGCGCCTGTCTCAGAAACCTTATCACAATCTCTCACAAGCTGCAGTCTGCTCAGGGACATCGCAGTCCGGAGAATGTTGTTAACACACTAAACTTGGCCTTATTGAATGTCAGGTCTTTAGCAGGCAAGTCACTTTTAATTAATGATTTTGTAACAGAATGCCAATTAGATTTTATGTTTTTAATTGAAGCTTGGTTAGACCAAAATAATAGTGGAGCTGTTCTTATTGAATCAGCCCCTCCTAGTTTTAGTTTTATGAACGAAGTCAGAGCAGGCAAGAAAGGAGGTGGAGTGGCAGCCCTTTGTAATAATGTTTTCCAGTGCAGGCAGATATCATTTGGAAAGTTTGCAACCTTTGAATATCTTGCTCTTGTACTGAGATCATCCTCTCATGTTTTACTTTTAACTGTTGAAGCTAACGTTAGCTAACTAGCCTCTGGCTGAAGTAGCTAACGCTCACTATTTATGGAGACATGAAAAACTCACTCAAACCGGATTAACGCTAGCTACCAAATGTTGACTTGCATAACAGCAAGCCGCTTTATGTTTTATCCGACCTAAAGTTAGGAAGCTATAATAAATTCAATCATTAGGTAACGTTAATAAGTTACTGTTAACAATGTTAATTTGGTTAGCCAGCTAACAAAATATTCACATTTGAGCTATTTAAGCAGTTTGGTTAGCTGTAAGATGATATTTGATGCACACTATATCATTTTGCCGATAACAATGGTCTTGATACAATTTTCGGGAGAAAATAACGATACACACAGCACACTGCAGCGGTGAACCATCTACCCTGGAGTCAGTAGCTGTCGCATAAGGCTTAGGATAATCAAACGGCGGGATTCCATAATACCATCACTGCCAGACCAATACCAGATCTGACATACAGTCCTGAAATACACTGATTGGCCACATATGTCACGCCACAGTCGGGCCAAGTATGGCTGTGATGTCTCCTGCCAGGTCTGATTCTACCGGATCCGGCCCAGATCTTTGCCCAGGAGACATCACCCGAGTCGAGATGCTACACCGAGTGTGCCCAACCCTAGCCAGAATAGGGCTGAGTCCACTGCTAGCATTAGCAACATGCTACAGCCTACTGACTGCAGCAGATAGCGTGAGGGAGAATCAAGGAGAATCCATAGACCAGCAGCTGTGGCCAATGAGGGCTCATGTTACTACTCTGTGGGTTGCACATCATATTATTATTAGCATGGCACTCTCAGTACCTTTGGTTTTCGTTACAGCATTTACTTAATGGAAAAGGAATAGGAAAATGATAAATTGCTATGATGAATTTTTAAAATCCATTTTGTAAATGAAATTATAAATTGAGTGATTTATTTATGGATTACAGAAAGTATTATGAAATTATATTATTAACTGAACAATTTAATTTCCCATTGATTATTATAAAAAGACAAGAGAAAACAAGAGAAAAATACATGATGAACAGTTAAATCAATCTTAGAATGTTTTACACAAAATTCCATGCACAAAATAAGTGAGTAACTCTTTTTTAGATATTTGTTTTTAACTTATTGCACCTATACTTTAAAATCCCAAAATGGACAAACTAATAATGAAAAAATGTTGATTTTACAATTTTGGACTAGAGTTCTAAATGGGCCCAAAATTATGGCCCTAACCGAACTAAACCCGTGAGAGCAAGGCCTGGGACCGGGACCGGACCAAGATAATAACAATTTAACTGAGCTCGACTCACCTACCTACCTCTATGTGTTCGGGATGTAGGTAGCTCAACAAATGTTATTCCTTTTAGATTCAATAGGGCAAAAATACTTTTTATATACTGCTGCAGTACTTTGGAACAAACTTCCAGTATCTCACAAACAATTACAGGGTAAGAGGAGTTTTAAGCATGTTTTACAGAAATGGTTGCTAAATAGCCTATAGTGAAATAGCCTATTTTGTTAATAGGCTATTATAGAGTCTATTTGGTCTTTTCTTATTTCTTATTGCCACAAAAATAAACAAGGATACATGTTTATGTTTGTTTATTTGTAGGCTACTTAATTTATTTAGGCCTATGTTATTATTTAAATAGAGAGGGAGGGAGAGAGAGAGAGAGAGAGAGCAATGAACTCATTTATCCTAAACAATTCAGATTTAGGCCAGGGTACTCAACAGAAATGGCCAACTGCTACCTCACTGAAAACATCAAGAGCTCACTAGACAAGGGTAATGTAGTGGCAGCAGTGTTTTTAGACCTTAAAAAGGCTTTTGACACCGTGAACCATGACATACTTCTGAACAAACTTAGCACCTTTAATTTTTTAGAGCAAGCAACCGGTTGGTTTGCATCATATCTTGAATGTAGAGAGCAATGTGTTAAAATCAATGCAAAACATTCAATCCCCCAACGATCCAGAATGGGTATTCCACAAGGCTCAACCTTGGGGCCTCTGCTTTTCAGCCTATACATAAATGATTTACCAACATGCTGTAAAAGAGCTGGTTGTCAAATGTACGCTGATGACACAATCATTTATGTATCGGCTAAAACCCCTTGTGTAGCAGCAGAGACACTAACAAATGAAATGGAGGGTGTATCCCAATGGCTCAAAAATAATCATCTAACCCTGAATCTTAAAAAGACTGTGTCAATGTGTTTTTCCATGAGAAGGAAAGCAAAAGATACACTTAGAATTAAAATAGATCAAGAGGAAATAAAGGAAGTCAGTGATTTTAAATTCTTAGGAGTCATTCTGGACTCCCAACTTAAATTTGATAAACACGTTAAAAAGCTTTGCAAGACAGTAAAGACAAATCTGAACTGTTTTAGAATGATACGACATTACATACCCCTTAAGGCAGCTCAACTGTTCATGCATGCCATGATATTTTCACATTTATCCTATTGTGTAACTGTATGGAGCCAGGCTTCACAGTCAACTGTCAAACCAGTTACATCACTATACAAACAAGCACTGAAAATAATGGATCAAAAACAAATGAAATGGCATCACTGTATAATTCTGGAAAAGTACAAGTTGCTCAGTTATGACAGCTTTATAAAGTTTTCTTTTATCAAATTGATTTTTAAATGTGTGAACAATCTCGCCCCTGCTGTACTTTGTCCATATGTTACAAAAACAAACACCAATAGAATCGCCACTAGGGGATCAGCAAATGGCAACTGCAGGGTGGCACAGTGCAAAACTACTTTCGGTCAGTCATCTTTTTCAGTAAAAGGGATACATTTTTGGAATGCCCTACCAACAGAAATAAAAACACAAACTGATCTGAAAACGTTCAATGAAAAGGTGAAAGACTGGCTGAAACAAAACCAAACCTGCGATCATTGATCATTGATCATGCACTTGTGCACGCACACATGCACATGCACATGGACACATGGATAGAGGAACAGACACACATAGACATACATACATACACGCATGCATGCACACGGACATACAAATCTACAAACATTATGCACATACACATACTGTAAATTGCCATGAAGTAGGGATACACACATACACATACACATGTGCACACATACACATACGCAACACATGTAAAATGACTGTAATTTTATGTAAATGTTGTAACTTCTGTATGATCATGTCACACGTATGAGAATGTCACGACTTATTATCTACTCAATTAACTAATGTACTTTTGGTAATGATGATATGTTATGACCATTTTTTAAGTAGAAAAGCCTGACCAGGGACAGGGGTCACAAATTAGCCTTGACTAGAAATCCCATATGCAGCTCATCTGTATCATGTTATTGTAACCTGTTACAATGTTTGTTTTTCATTGTCCCTGACAAATAAACAAATAAATAAATAAATAAAAAGGCTGGTGTTTTTTAATGCATTGCTTACCGTCAACAAATCCTATGAAAATAACAAAATCAGCAATGATTTTGTTTTGCCAACAAATCTTGTCCATGTAGCTGGTGCCCAATGCAGCCGCAGAACTCCATTGTATTAAAAAAAATGATTAAAAACCCGTCAAAGAGCCATGCCGTTGCTCTGTCAGCATATTTCATCATCGCAATGCACCGGGCCAGCCGACTTTTTCCTCAAACAACTTAATAAGCCGGCTGTAAAGACGTTTGCGATCTCAGGAAAGTAGTTCCGTAGCACCGAAAATAGTCCCCGGCGTAATGAAGAATTTGTTCCCATTTGAATTTGATTTGGTAATACAACAGCCTGACTTTTCGTGGTAACAGTTAGCGATTTTTAAAATTGAAACTACGTCTTTGTGAGCTGTATTTCAAGGTTTTTAGCTTCCAATTGGAGCCAATGACTTCCGGGTTGTACGTGGGATGTCAGAAAGTAACGGGAGTAGCGCAAACGCATTGCTGATTTTTTTACTTTCATAGGATTTGTTGACGGTAAGCAATGCATTAAAAAACACCATCCTTATCCTTTAAGATAAGAATTTAGCTGTTACAGAAGCATCCTAATTTGAGAATATCCTAATTTAGGAATCCTATTTTAGAATAGCACTGAACCAGTCCTAAATTAAAAAAATAACAGACAAAAATGGCAGCCAGACTACTTCCGCTGGGTATAAATAATGATGAAGAGAAGGAACACAGAAATGTAATGATAGAAAGGTTGATGAAACCTCAGGATGATGTGCTTAATTTCCTGGATAACGTATGATCTTTCATCAACATCACAGCCCAGCAATTCGACAAGGGTTATCTGTGCAATGGCACCACATTACATACACTTCTCACAAGGTGCAGAGGTGCGGCGTATTAAGGATAGCAGGAAAATGAAGGTTAACAGAAAAGGCTTTCATGCCATTAATGTTCAGGCAATGGATAGGGGATCACAACATGGTCATCCGACATTTGGTGGCAAAGTGGCCTGGGTCAACCCATGACTCATTCATCTCCAACATAAGGTAGATACTCTCTAATTACTTCGATGAATAACCAAAATAGGCTGGAAAATAGTTTCATCATGTTGTGTCTGCTTACAGTGACATAAATGCTTACCTCACGCTTACATCGCTCATAAGAAGTGCCGCAGCAGACAGGAGAGAAGTATCTATGTCTGCTTGTGTCAATGTTGAGATGCCATGACATGAGTGGTGGCTACCTTCAATATGCCCCGGAAAAAGTTTTTCATAAGAGCCACTGCATAAAATTTGGAGGATGGCTAACCTGCCTGACCCTGAAGACATTCCTGCTGTGGCTGAAGATGAGATCAACATTGACAGACAAGAAGAAGCACCAAGTACATGGGTGCAATATGTACAGTGACCTCCTGCACCATATTTGACTCCACTTTTATATGCCTAATTGTATCAAAATAATTTTTAATTGAGTTTATTGAATTTCACATAGAAACAGTTGTCCAAATATACTTAAAAAGTTTAAACACACATGTAAATGAATGAATTAATATTCCTCAACAATTGCTTCAGTACTTCTCATAACTTATGTAATAATGATCAGCTCATATATCAAATGAATCAAAACTTTCATCTTGCAAAGTGTTTTCCAATTCTCTTTGAAAACGATTAGATTAGCATTGACAGTTGCATTTTAGCAATTACAGTCTTTTCCATTCAATTCTCAGTCTTTCCAGATTTTCCCAGCCTGACTTTTTCCAGCTATAATTCAAGCGGTTCCTCCTGTGCAGTTACACAGGCTATATTACACAGGCTATATTTATGAAAAATAATGGAGTGATGTGGACACAGGTTTTACTAAAATGAAATGTCACGCACTAGGAATGTGGCATGCTGCAAGCCCTACTGTGTTACCTGGCGGTGGTGGTGGAGGAGGAGGCGTCGGAATCACTGGAGGAGGCTGGTGGTCAGCCCCTGTGTCCCCACTAGAGGAGCTGTCACTGGAGGTGAAGGCAGACCAGTCTCAGAGCCATTGAGGATCCCTTATAAAAGTAACAAAAAAACATTAGTCCTACGTTACGACTGAACTTTCTTTTGATCGCTAATAAGCCCCCACCCTCATCCCCCTTCACTGGCTCCCGGTCAAGTCCCGCATCTCCTACAAAATCCTCCTCCTCACCTACAAATCCCTCCATGCCCTCGCCCCCCAGTACCTATCTGACCTCCTCCATCCCTATACCCCGTCCCGGAATCTGCGGTCCTCAGACACGGGACTGCTCTCCACCCCCCACAACCAGCCTGCGATCTTTTGGGGACAGAGCCTTCAGTGTGGCAGCCCCCCACCCTCTGGAACTCTCTCTCGGCAGAGATCCGCAACGCCCCATCTTTGGACACTTTTAAAAAAAATCCTGAAAAACCCACCTGTTCACCAAGGCCTATGGCCTCTAGTTAACTCTCTCAGCCCCGGCAATTATTGCTATTATTATTTTCTGTTCTTGTTTTATCTGTTTTGTCTGCATCACTGTGTAAAGCGTCCTTGGGCTTCTTGAAAGGCGCTATATAAATCTAAGTTATTACCTCCGCCAAGGAGGTTGTGTTTTCGGTGCCGTTTGTTTGTTTGTCTGTCTGTTTGTCTGTTAGCAGGATTACGGAAAAACTACTGGCCCGATTTTCATGAAACTTTGTGGAAGGGTGTAGCATGGGCCAAGGATTAAATTTCCATTAAATTTTGGAGCGGATCCGGATCTGACTCACGAACAAGCAATAATAGCACGAACCTTGGCGGAGGTCTGCGCTCTCCGAGTGCCCTTCTAGTTATCATTATTATTATTAGTATTATTATAATGACAAGCAACGGATATACAAGTATATAACTACAACTATGGAAACTTTCTTTAGTCAAGTAGAGGAACTCACTGTACATCTAGGTTAACCAATGGCTGCAGGCTATTGCTCTAGCTAGCTTACAGTGACCGTTAACTGACGTGGTAAACATACCTTCAGTATGAACTTCTCCGATCAAGCTGAGGATACGCTGTTCCAGGTCGGTAAGGGGTAAGACATCCAACTCTCCTCCTCCTGTTTTACTTATGTCTCTCTTGTACACGGCAACTCTTTTCTTCACATCGCTTCCAATGGTGGTCCTTTTGCTTTTTAACTGCCTCCGATGATCTGGGGATGCCGCACACCTCTCCGTCTCCTGCCCAGTTAAGTGGGAGGAAAACTTCCCAAAAATGATGTGTTTCCTCTCCTCCACTGCACACACCAAGGCCTCTGTCTCGTCATGTCTAAAATTAAAGGCCCTTCTCTTTTTATCACCAATATTAGACATTACGATGTACTGTATAATGTCTCACAATGCCTCACAATACATATTGTCACATTTTTGTGTTGCGATATGTTGAATTTCGATATATCATCCCATCCCTAGTACTTATGGGTAGACAGGCTGTTCCAGTAATTCTCGTTGTATATGACACATATGCAAATGGAGATTTCGGCTGATTTTAAGTTGCATTTTCTTAGCAATGACACAGTAAAATGTCTTCATTTTGGACTTGGGCACAGAAATGGATGTACAGAATAAGATTTCACTGAATTTCTCAACCAATTATTGAAATTAAGTTTTTATGAAAGGTCAAAGTTGAGAAATTTACCAAGGAAAATAGTAATGCATATACTTAGACTTTACTTTATTGCCATGGCTTTATAAGTAAATTTGTCCAAAATGCTGCAGTGAAATAATTTAATGTTTATAGTGCAGATAGTTTGAGACTTAACAAAGAAGAATGGACTACCTGGCATTTCTCTTATTGTATATGGCAAATATGCAAATTGAACTTTTGGCTGATTTAAATATATTATGTTAATAAGTTAATATGTTAATATGTTCTTATATACAGTGAAAAGGCAATGGTGGTGTAACAGGATCATGTTTCCCCTTGTATCTATTGAATAAATCTATTTCTACATTACATTTATGACTCATTGTACCATCTGCTGCATTTTGAAAGCTAATACACACAACGACACTCCATTAAACATAATCTGTTGAACTTCGTAACGTCACATTCAATTAATTTGCCAGGGATCTTTTGCTGGAATTATACTATTGGATTTCATTTTAAGGTTTCTATCTGTGTAACCAATGTAATATCCCATTCCACTTGGTCTAAGCTCTGTGTTTATTATTTGACCTCATTAAAGTCAACAGTAGATCCATGTAGGTCTGAATAAAAGAAATGTGTAGTCATGAGCAAAGATCAGCTTGTGTGCAAGTAAACAAATCCATGTTTCAAGAATACAGTCAAGTTTAAAAAATAACGCACAGTACCATGGACACAGCCTTCAGTAAATATTTATTTGTATAATTTAGCACTATGAACATTTTAGCTATATATTTGGATGTCAGGAATTCTTTTTCTTATTAACAAGAAAAGGATAATCCAACCACACAAAGCCAAGTCACTGGCTCCGTGTTTTAACTGACAGCTCTAGACTGCCGGTTAAAAGACTAGAGGACTATAGGAAGACTATAACATTCTGTAACAGATAAACAAGAGTAAAGGGAAATATACCTAGGCCTATACATTACTTTTTAAACAAGTTGGTGTTCCCTGGTTTCTCCTGTTGACCTTTACTTGCTAAGTTGTGGTTTCAGTTACTTTTTACAGACCCTATATCATCAGCATCATTGCTTCCCTCGTCTCTGCCATGCTCTGTTCAGGCAGGAAGAAAGATGTCAATTACCATTTAACATGTTAGTTCAGACCAGCAACACTAGCACTTTTACTGTGAAACTGAGGTCCGTCCTGTCCGGAAATCAGAGTTGTTCTGTCCACACCTCCACAATACTTACTCCCTTTGACAATCTAAAAGCAAAAAGGAAAAATACACACCTCTCTACTTTTCTGTCAACTCAAATGCAAAAAGCAAAAAGGCAGTAAAATCGCTATTTTATTTACTGCCCTTAAATGAGTACAACAAATTGATTTATAAATTCAGTCATTCATTTGTCCATTTAATTGTTTTATAAATTAATAATTACATTTTTAGTAAATGACCCATTTAAAAGCATTTGAATTAATCGGTTTATAAACAGTTTCATTAAATGGGCCATTTAAAAGCATTTTGTTTAATCAGTTTATAAATTGAATCTTATGTCTTTTTTAAAGGCATACTGAGTAGGATTTCGCTGGTTGTGGCTTGTAAAGAAAAAATTTCAAAGTTGACCCCTCCTCCCTGCAGACAAGGCTCGTTCAATAATGAGAGTGAATCTGGGGTTGGCTTTCACCTGTTGGCGAGTATTGAAGCAGAGGATGGGGATGAAGAGTGACGTGGAGTTCTGCTGGACCGGTTAGCTTAGCTATTTACTTTTACTACTACAAAGAAACCAGAACTCCAGTTACTCTGTATTAGACTTGGGGATCACTACAGTAGCAAGTGTGGCTTTTAGATATAAACTGATTCAGCAGTGGTTTTGGTTGCAAGTGGACACACCCACTGCTTAAAGGTTGCTGCCCAGAAACATCTCGAACATTCCGAAATTTGAAAATCCACGCTCTCTGCAGGCACACACACTGTCATGGCCATAAGTCGTGAGCTCAGAATTATAAGGTTCCATCTGCCTTCAGAATAGTTCTGAGATATTGAGCTTCAAAGTTTTCAGCATCCATTGAGTTAAATGGAGATGGGTCCTTTTGTTTTAAAAAACACTCACAGAATAGGTTCATGCGACAAAAAGGTCAGATAGAACCTTATAATACCACAAAGTAATGATTGAGTAGGATCATTTTTGCATGAGTTTATGCTATTTCAAGGGGGAAAATCCTCCTCAGTATGCCTTTCATTAACTACTGATAATTAATCACTGTGCTAGCCTGTAATAATTCCTGCGGCACACGCAGGACTCTATAAAAGGGAATGCTTGAAGGAATAAAAAGATGAGTTCAGCTTTCTTTACTCTTGGGACTGTTTGGGATTAAATCTATTAAGTGATTTATTATAATTAATAGCAATATGCTCATTACAAAATGTTTAATAATCCTTGTCTTTATGAAGCGCACAACATATGTATCATCTCGCCACAAGGACTATAGTTGAAAATTAGCCAGCTGGCTAACACTAGCACATTTACAGAAGTGTCGATTAATGTGTGTTGTCCTTATAAATAAATAAACAAACAAAAACAAATGTTATGATTCATGATCAAGTGGAAGCATTTTCACACTCCACATCCCTTTTCAAACCACTGTCACAGTCACTACCTGTAAACAACACGCAGGTATAGTGTGATACTAACTGCTTGGTTTGGAAATGGAAAAAAAAAACCATAATCATTGACAATCCTGTAAAACTTTTAATGAACAACAAAATAAAGAGAATGATGATTAATACAACCAATAAACATACATGTTTTCAATTTCCAATCTTAAAGGCATTATTCTGTTTCAGTGACAATCAGCACAAAGTTTTCCAAACTCAAAACAATTTTAACCTTTCCAAGACTACATTGATTTTTGCCTTCCTCTAACTCCGCTACATGAAAAACTATTCAAAGACATAAACATTTTAAGAATTAACAGTACAAAATCATTTTTAATTAGATTGTCTATAGATCTTTTGGACCTTTGTCACAAAGGCAGCGTAACTGTAAATGGGCATGACTGATTTCATAAGATCACCGTTTCCTTTGACAAAAGTATATACCACCTTATGACTGACTGCTTCCAAAGTTAGGGATAGCATCTATAATGTTTGATTCTCATATTCAACGTAAGACAGTTCAAAAATCTTCCATGAGAAAATCTGTCTGGTGACAGTGCAAACTATGGTGGCATACATTTTTGTGCAGTGTGTCTTAAAGCTGGGATAGGCAATTTTTTTGAGAACCATTTTGGTAATATTTAGTGAAATTCTCTTTACATCTTTTATTAATTTATTTATTGATAGCTTTAAAGCCACTCCAGAATCTCAGGGTGCCTGAATCTTAAAAACCAATCAGGACAGCTGTCTGGAAGGAGGTGTCCCGCCCCTGCCTGTCAATAACATGTGCACATAGCTCAGTCTAGTTCTGACCTCCCCGCAAACTTCAGAGAGAAAACAAATATATCCACAGAAGACATGAGGCAAAACAGCCCTAATCCAAACTGAATATTGGGACTGGAATAAACTTGTTGTGCAAGGAAGCCAGTTATTTTCCTAACTGCACAAGACCTGTTCATCAGGAAGGAGCCACATTCAGGTCAGTCAGTCAACAATATTTCAGTAATAAGTAGACTGAGCTAGTGGAGCTGTGTTTCGTACAAAAGGTTTATCAAATTTGCCCGAGATGGCCGCCGCTCTCTCTCTCCATTGTAGAGTGAACCTCGTTTGACCAAAGTTTGTATGTCAAAATCACGGCTAATCTATGCTGACAAAAATGATTTTTGCTGGCAAATGCTTTAGCTACAACTATATTGAACTAGCAGAGCTGTGTTGTGAGTAAAACATTTGGAATTTATTAAGTTTGCCCCTCGTGCATGATTTCAAATTCTTGCTCATTTCTCCAAAGTCGTCTATCCCAGCTTTAATAGGTGTGGAGGCTGGGATTGACAATATTTACAGTTACACTTTACCTGTTGTGATCTGGTCGATTTTTGCTACCTACGCTGCGTTCCAAGTCAAAAGTTGGAAATTCCCAGCTGGTAGGTCGTAATTACAACCTCCATGTGTTCCAGCGGTCCAGCACAGAAAACCCAGGGAAGAAACATGGACGCCCGCAGTTTTTTTTACCCAACATAAAATACTGCTCCCCGAGCAACAACTAGTCTTGTATTTCGAGGATTATAAACAGGTTTAAAGTAATGTAGTGTTTACAGTATATGCCGCCATGTTGACGGCAGTTAACTACAACTTAGAAAACCCAGGGTTGAAAAATCTTGCCCAAGTTTCCAACTTGGAATTACGACTTGAAGGGCTGTTCCATTGCACTTTTCCTAGTAGGAAGTTGGAATTTCCGACTTTCCGACATCTCTGGAAAGCAGCACTATTTCAGAACTGCAGCAGGACATCAATTTTCTTTTTTTTGCCTTTTGATATTTCCTATTTGCATGCATTCAGTTGGGGTCCATAGAAGCACCTTTATATATCATGATATAGCACCATTTTACATATAGTTTTGCTATTATATTGGGACCCAACTGTTGGCATGCATAAACTCTAACTCTTGTTTTCTTGGTTATGATTTCTAAACGTTGCAACGTTTCGAACATTACAAGGCAAGTAATGAATATTCATACAGTACCATACATGTAGAACATGAACTAATACAGTACACACATTAAAGAAAAGTGCTAGAATACAAAACAATTGCTTCCTTGTTTTTGAGTCTTAATATTCTACAGGACTATAGGACACACCAATGTATTACATTACATTTATCTAAATATACACTTTTCATATTCACATTTCCACTTTGTCATTTCATTTTTAAATCATTACCAAACATGTATATCTCTAAAATCCCCACTGCAAAAATTCCATGTTAAACACAAGACAAAAGAAAACAAAAAATCTTCTTCAGTACCCATACATTCACATCACACTACCTACACAACTATAAATTAGCAACACACATATTTAAACATTGTCAAAGTGAATCCCATTTCTTTCCTTTGAATGCTTACTATTGTAGGAGGTTAGCAAGACATTTTAGAGTTTGTTTGATAATTCTCAATTTAAATTCCTACACATGATTGCGTTATTCACATTTTGTTTAGTGGAAATTTATAGCACTATTTTTCTCTATAGGAACAATTTCTATGTTGGCTTTGACAAGTGGCCTTTTTCAAAATTTATATCTACTAAAAGAAAGCACATGAATCAAAATTCAAATAGAAAAAAAAATACAGCTTGCAAAGATGCTTTAAGGCATAAGGGTTGGAAACATTAGATCTATAACAGTCCATATCAATTTCATTCAAGTTGTTCATAACAGACCAACACAGCCCTCTTTAATGACCTCTAATGCTCTTTGCAGACTATCCAACCTTATTTAAATCACCAAATATGTCAAATATCATGCATCTTCTCATATCTCACAGGGCTTAAGGTAAATAAAAGCAAATAAATATAAATATATCAATTACCTATTTTTTTATTATGCAAATAAGTAACTAACAGTACTATGGATAATGAACAAAGCATGTCTACCATACTTGACTACAAAATAAATATTAGAAGTATTTTGTCATGAATATTTTATTTTATGTTAAAATTCATAATACTTTTTGATTATCACTAGATTTTGGAGGAAGAAACGGGGGGAGGGGGATTTGCACATAAGTAAAGTGCTTATTTTATAATAGGGTCACTAGTTTTACCCACAATGGCTGTAAAGACAAAAAAGGTCATCTGAGACATTTTTTTCAGCAACACCTGCGGTAAGAAATTAGATAAAACTCTATAATAATATGGCATACTGCAAAGAAAATGAGACACATTGAACAACGATAAGGGGGCTTTTATGAGTGAACTATCACCAAAATCCAGTACTACATTATTTTGATTCTAAAATTAGATCAAATAAGATAAATAATGTTTTGGAGCGGAGGTAATTTTCCTTTGTCCAATACATACTGTACATCTCACTCAGACTGGCCCCATTAAATTTTGTGTCGCAATTTCGTGAAATGAGCACAATGTCATAAACTCCAAAACCAGTGCTCTGTATACGAAAAGTGAGAGAAATCTGAATTGAAATGGCACTGTGGAAAATAAGGGTGTGGTGTGTGTGTGTGTGTGTGGGGGGGGGGGGGGGGGAACACATGGAAATGGCATGCCCAATTCATGCTATTGTCACATAATCCAGACATTGTTCATGTCCATGACATGCAATTTGTGTTTGTGAGTTTGTGCTCATTTCATGAAATTTTGTGAGACTGTGTTGTCTCAATAGATCTGACAATGACTATTTAACGTGACTTGTCTGAGGAACTAATAGACACAAAATCTTTTATCCCAGTGGATACAGCAAATAATGATAATTAATAGTGATAATCCAAGTAGACGCTACAAAAGCATGCCAGTCATACCACTGAAGTCCCTCACTGAAAAGGGGTCGCAGTGGTTCAGGTAAAATAACACTGAGATGAATGCTATTAACTATTAACCATGATCTGGATTATTTCATTTTAACTGCGGCTCATTAGATTATAATAAGTAGCAGGGATGCCTATGGCGCAAAGATTCAAGTGCATGATTGTCACTATACTGGATTTAAATGGTCCCTCCATGTCAGTTGACTAAGGGCTTGTTCACACAGGAGACCAAACGGATGCTGCGTAGTGTAGCCCGCTTCCTTTCGACGCCCATGTTATTGGTTTGGACTGTTCACACCCACACACGTTTTCACAGAAATGCACAATGAAAATACACTGTCGATATTTATATCCCATCACCACAGACGCACATATATATTCAGTGATCAACTTATCAGTGGCTTTCCCTGTCGTTCTACAGTCATTGTAGGATGATGATCTTATCTGGCTTTGAATTAATCACTTGCCTTTTGAAAATTGGGTCCGTTATTGAATAGCCACAAAAATATATAAAAAGAGATGTTTAGATTTGTCTTTTTTATCAGCTATCTAATTTATTTAGGCCTATGTTATTTAACCTCTTCTTCCCTGTCGCCCCCCCCCCCCCCCCCCCCCCCACCCCCCACCACTGGGTCCATCATTACAAACGCAGGTTGCACGGCCAAGCTTCGTTCAAACCCACAGAACTTTATTTTTTAATCCTAGTCAAGATAGCAAGTTTTCCAAAGACACCAAATATGTCAGGCTGAATTACAGGGAAATGTGTATAAAATGATGCACAATCATCTCAAATGTTTTCGTTTGATGTAACGGTGCAGCCATAAAAACATGCCGTCTTGTATTTGAATATTTCATTCAATACAAGCAGCTAGAGCTTCCAGAAAGAGTTGGAACGGGCAGATACAGAATATGGATGTGACATTGCTGTTACAGTTGGGAATTTTTTTTTTCTAAATTTGAAGCTGCTTAAGGGGAAATTTAAGGGTAAAGTTAGCTAAAGTCAGGGAACAAGGGGTTAAATAGAGAGGGGGGGGGAGAGAGAGAGAGACATATGGGTCCCATAGTCTTTCCTAATGATTGCCTAATCACAAGCCACATCTGGCTGAGAAAAATCCCTAAACGTCACTGCTTTGATATGCGAGAGTCTGTGAAGAAAAGTGGAAAGCGAAAAATACAGCATTGTTTCTACAAAGATGAACCTCGGGATGTTGTTGGACCACAATGTAAGTAGCGAACAGTCTGTTTTCACGGGGGCATTTCTCCTCCGGCACGTAAAAATAGTCCGAACAGCCTGCGTAAATCGCACTACGAGGCCATTTGTGTCCCGTGTGAACAAGCCATAAGAAGCAGCAGAACCAAAGTGCAGGTATTATTTAAAGTGCTTTTTGGAGAGATGCTTGTGTTCTAAAAGAAAGATGACCGATGTACCTTTTTAAGAATTCACGTCGCGTCTTTTACTCTAGCTCTATCTCGGCTGAAGCATGATTTTATCATTTCGACTTCCAAGGAACTGCGATCGTTATTAAAGCCTGAATCTAAAGCCAAACTCAGATGCGTCAAATAGGCGACGAGTATGAATTCTAATATGCACCGAATGAAAGCAACATTTTTCTGTTTCAGATGAAATATGACATCCAAATAAATGTTGGAATGAATTGTGCTTTGAATTATTCTTCTCACATTACTTTGTATAATTGTTGCCATTGGTACTGAAATTGACTCATTGAATCATTGAAAGTCCATGCCATAACGCAGACACTACAAAGTATACACCAAACCTAACTATTCTTGTGCTTTTCATGCACCTCTTTTCTATAGACATTATAAGGCTTGACTGCCACCATTAAATATCTTACATTTACACGTATTTTCTTTACAGACACGTTTTTAGCTTTTTTTTCTCTCCATAGACCAATATTTTATTTCATTATATCTCATCCCTAGTGAGCAGAGAGTTGACGGCATCCACTTGAAAACTGCAGTATGCCATCAGTTTACATGGAGACTTAGGACCCGATTCAGACAGCGTAAAGTTGTGAGGGTCTTGTGTGGTTTGAGATCTGCATGTTAGAGCTGTTCCTATTCAGACTTTGACTATTCAGTGTGTTCACTGAGGATTTGGTCCTGCCTTACCTTGCACACAGGTTTATTTCAAATCTTGGCTTCTTTGTCTATTCCATCGGTATGGTGGGAAATTGGGCCATGGACACTTTTTTTCATGTTTTTCTGCTGAGGCAATGCCTTTCAATAGTTAAGTTCAGTTTTGGTTAGGACGAATGCAAGAAGGTAGAACTGGAAACAACCTTGGGACATTATTTGGATAAAAACGTAACATATACTTTACAAAACCTGAAATCATTTTAGGCTTCTGCATTTGTTTATCTATAAGAAATCACTCAAATAAATATTTTCTATATCAAAAAATACATTTTATATCAAAAGATGAATTGCTTAATGACAATTACGTTCTGCTCAACTCACCAACGAGCTACTCTCCAGGTGCATTGCTCACTGCATTGAAACTTTGTTACACTTATGTCAATGTCTGTATGCCATACCAACTAAAAGTTAAAGGAAAGTTTTCTTTTCCTGTTTCTATAAATCTCTTGGTGCCCTGCTGGTCACAGTCATACACTCGATGGCAGTCAATGATGTTTGGAAAAGCCACATGATGGAATCTGTCTTTGACCATGCGTTTTTAGGTGCCAGTACCTGGCAAACATACTATTCTTTGGTGCATCTGTTCATTGCCATTAAAAAAATGCACCAGGCAACGGGAGATTGAGGTCTGAGATATTCCGACAACATCCCTGGACAATCTTTGAAACCTGTCTTCATTATGGAGAAGGTGCATTTTACCTCGAGTACCTCAGGCAGGCATGTCTGCTGGGAAATTTGGCTCTGCAAATCTAAGTCACAGGACAGCACAGCTCGAAAACGATCTTGAAAACATAAATGCAGTACACATCAACATAGCTTAGTTATGGGGAGTTGTCAAATAGCACTAAATGATATTGCAATTATCCATAGACCAATCAACAGCATTGCACAGTTCAAGTTATCTCCTTCAAGTTTTTGTGACTCAAATCATATGCTATTTGAGGACTTTAGCGTTCATTAGTACGTACATTTCTTGTTTCACATCAGGGAAAAGATGGGCTCGCTAGACATACTGCAGATTTTTGGGTGTGTAAGGAAAGGAGCTTACAAATCGATTTAAGTAAGTCAGAATCTGCATATCATAATGTGAAGGTGGACACACCCTGATTTACATATTCATCACTTCAAGGTCTCTTACAGAAGGCCTCAAATCACCACAGTAACTTGGGTTGGAATCAGCGGAGTGCAAAAACTGACTTGAACATCACTGTACAGAGTCTGAATCGGGCCCTTTGTCATTAGTAGAATGGGCAAGATTCATTCTGACTGTTCTTCCATGCAGGGCAAATATACACTAAGCATTCAAGCTCTAATGGAGAAACAACACTTTATGGACTCTTGCAGGGATAAAAAAAAAAGGGGGTCGTGGGGGGGTTAAAGGACTTAGAGCCAAAAAGAACACACAATTAAGACATTGACACGTTCACACAACTTCATAACATCCTTGTCAGTAGATACAAGGGTAAGGTAAAATACGAGATAGACAAATAGAGTACATTGGTAACTGGTACAAATAACTTTTAAAGCCCTGTTTAAGCAAGATGTTAAGCCCTTTCTCTATTTATCTATCAAACCTACCGATGATCACACAGGTGTTCATAGATGTAAAGGTAATAAGTAGACATTTAATCGCTAATTTGAGGTTCAGCGTTTATTTCTATCTTGGCTTATCTGTTTGTGGCATAATACCCACTGCCATTTTCCAAGACATCAAAGGGACCTGTGACAAGCGCAAATTTTATGGCTTGAGGGAACATTTGGACATTTTGTCTTAGCCACCCTCCATGGGTCTCAACAAATTTGTATGACAGCAATAGAAAATGTGTGATTAATGTTTTAGAGACATGCACATTTCCATAGCACCACAGATTGTCAAAATGATTTAAAATACAAAACTATAGTATGGAATAGTATCAAAAAATTTCTTTAAATCAATCAAACAAGCAATTTTCCTCCACATTAATTAGTGCATTTGGGAGAAATTACCCTACTTTGTGTTATGGCACTAAGAAAGAACTCACAAAAGTCATCGCGGTCATTTTGATGTTCTTCTCTTTGATGTGTCACTTAAAATATCAAATAGCGAGTAAGGGTCAAAGGGGCATTTAGGTCTAGCTATAAAGTGGAGATCTCAGTGTTTCAAGTATCCACAAGGTTTTCAAAGGCATCACAACATTCACTTTTGAAGTGTTTCTGGGTCTTCAGGAGCAGCTGTTGATAAGGCGATACTAAAGATTAGATGAACATCTCTTTTGTGCTCAGCAGATCACAAGTAAAATACCTTTCCTTCAGCAGTGGACATGTTAAATCTGACATGAGGCTATAATAACCACATATCTAAATGCAATTACAGCAACACACTTATCCTTAAATAATGAGATCTATACCTCGTCTGACACCTGTCAGACGTGTTTTCTCTTTTTTTATCTTAACTGGACAGATGGTGAGAGGACATCATTGTTCTCTCACTACCTATTTACATAGTAGCCTATTCTTATGGCTAAGTCGCCAATTAAATCCAAAGCAAACTTTTTTACTATTCGTCTTGGGTAATAGAGTTTTCAAATTTGATTTCATAGTGCAAATCACAAATGCAAAAAACACATGCCAATATGTGCATTCATAGGGTAAATGAGACAGGAAAAGGCTAACCATGACAAAAAAATGGGAAAGTGCTTATTGACAATAGCAACAGCTTTTACCACCCACCAAGCACCAAATGCCGGTAACAGTTGCCTTTGGGATAAATTGATAAGGGTCACCCACCACACAGGCTGGTATCCTTTTGAGAGTAATATAATTTTTGCCCGTTCACAAACTTTGTCCCTGCTGACCACCAGACAGCGAGCCAGTCAAATTAATGCAACATAATGGCTCTGTATCAAACAGGCTTCTGATTGGCTGCCTGTTATGCCGGCTCTATACAAAGTGGTGGAGTCTGAACATAACTTCAACACTGTGTGTGTGTGTGTGTGTGTGTGTGTGTGAGAGAGAGAGAGAGATAGGGGGAGGGAGAGAGAGAGAGAGAGAGAGAGAGAGTGTGTGTGTATTTGTGTGTGTGTGTGTGTGTGTGTGTGGGGGGGGGGGGGGGGGGGGGGGGAGTCTGGTGGGGAGTATGCTTCTAAATGCTCTCTTGTAAATTGAATTCTGTTGATGATGAATTACAAACTTGATCCATTGTATATAATTGCACCGAATAGCATTGAAAACGGATAGTATGACGTATTTCTAAGAAAAATTGATAGGCTTATTCATTATTATGGTAAAGTTATTGTTGGTAGGGTGATTTTAGTTTGTCAGCCCTGGTCAGATGAGCCAAGAAAGTTAATTTGGGACACTGCATTGGGGAAGGTTAATCAAGGAAAATGTTTAGGTTATTGTCACGTTTGCCCATTTCCTTTAATATTATATAACCCCTAATAGCCTAGATGCATGAAAAAGCACATACTGCCAAGGTCAATCCTGGTCCTCACTGTCCTGGCGAGGCTCTGTCCTCTTCTCTTTGTGACAGGAAAAAATCCGTCGCATCTCCTCTTCATACCTGATGAAATTCTCTCCAAATCTGGCCCAGGCTTTTAGGGGAACTGTAATTGTGTTCCTGTAAGGCTGCCGCACTTCACTAATTTTCAGAAAGACACCATACCGGTTAGAACCGACATCAAAGTAAAACCTCTTGTTGTCAACCCGAAAGGATGCCGCTTCTGGAAGCTCGGGATTCTCGTCGTGGTTCCTGGTGCCTCTTCCGCGGTCGTCCGCGTCTTCGTTACCGTAGTCTTCAATCAGCTGTGACAGCGCGTCTCTGAACTCGATGAGCCCTTGGGCCGGCAGGACTATGGTCTGCTCGATGCCCTGGCCATAGTAACCCATTGTGCCGTGTCCTTTGCTGACAGTCTGCCTGATGCGGAGGAACCTGCCTCTCTGGTTCTCTTTAAGATCCAAATAGTACTTCCTATTGTCTCTCTCAATAAACTCACTCTTTAGGACGCGGTGGGCATGCTCCTCAGATGCTGCAGAGCCGGTGGGGGACACGGATGCTGCGTGGTGCTCCTGCTGCCTCCTGCGGGAGTCGTGCGGGCGACCCTGGCCGTTGCTCTGCTCCTCCGGCCGCGGCGGCGCTAGGCCCCCCCGCAGTCCGATGCGAGCGTAATATTCGATGAAGTCTCCCAGACAATACCGCAGATCGGGTGCCATCGACATAGACAGCGTCAGCTTGCTCTTCCTGATATTATCGTGACGGCCTCGTCCGATCCACACCTCGGCGATTTTCAGGAAGCGTCCGCGTACGCTTTGCTTCACGTCCAGATAGAATCGTTTCTTCTGGATGTCGACGCGCTTGGAAGCCAACTCCTGGATGTCGATGCCCTGCTGCTGCTGCTGCGAGCCCGTCTGGACATACTGCTGAGGGTATGCGGCTCTAGGCAAAGAATCTGATGTAATTCTGCCTCTGCCTCTTTCCATCCCTCTGGAACACGTATCAGCCATCGCGATTTAGATTCCGCCACTATATAGCACACCACAAAGCAATCCCCCCATCCTTTGCCAGCGAATTCGCGAGTAAAGTAAGCGTATTCATACAGCAGCTGGCTTTGTAGCCGCTGTTAACGGTGACAAGTTCGAAAGGTACCTCGAATGACCTGAAAATGGCAGCTACCGGGCTGGAGTCATCAGCTGACCGAGTTTCTGTGTCCCGATTAAAGGTCAAGCGCGACGTTTGCTGCTATTTCCATCGCTAACTTCCATCCCGTCGTTCCATCATCTATTTCACGACACTTTTACCTCGAGAGTCAGAGAAGCAGGCAGCCGGCTGGAATGAGAGGAGGCGGCCAATCCAGGGTCTCTTTTCAGGGCGATGCTTCAGACAGCTAGATGAACCCAATGAACCCATCCACCCCCCCTCCCGGCAGCAAAATCCCCCAATTAAAGAGACAACGATGAATAGTTTGCATCACAAGCTCAACTGCAGCTATTATAATAGGAATAGCTATTTTGGGGGAAATTAATGGAGCCTACTGCATTCCTTGATTTCAGACCATTATTTAGTCAGTGGATTACATATAGCTCAGAGTATAGAACCATAATCCATAGAATAAAACACCGCTGTTGAAGGACAGATTGGTAGGCCTATGTGTGTGCACATATTGCTTAACACGATCAAACAGGAGCCACATCATTCAAGTCAGCGTTAGTTATAAAGCACTTTAAACAAACAGGGTTGGTACAAAGTGCCTAACAGAAAACAATGGACACATACAGTATAGGCCTACAGATAAAAAGCAGTAATCCCAAAGCAGTAATCCCTTAAAATAACCTTATTTTCATTCATTTATATGAATTCACCCCTTAATTCATGCAAAATCCCCCTAAAATTAATTAAGGGAGTTGGTAATGCAGGAGATCGAAACCTCCTTAAACACCCCCTTAATATTGACTCTGTACTTTCTAATTTAAGAAAGTTAATTTCCACTTAATAACCCTGTAAACCATGCACAAAAGGCATGAAAAATCCCTTAATTACAAGTATCTCTGTGAATCAACCTATGAATCAATCCCTTATAAACCCATGATACTAACCTTATTTTTTTAAAGCTGTTATTTTTAATGGATAATTAATGTTTATGTAATGGAGAAATCAAGGACATTTAAGGGATAAAATTAAGGGATTTGGTTTCGTAGTGAAACAAAACATGAAAACAAGAATGTAAGTATGCATGAAAAGAAAGGCAGGGGAAAGAGACAAATGTAAAGGAACGGCCTTTGTCCAGTGTATTAACCTGTGTATTAACCTATGAAAAAGTATCTAGTAATTAGTACACAATTTTACTGTGTCGGTACTTGATTACAATTTACTCATTTTCATGTTCACAGCACAATGCAGCACAAGTTGTAGGATAATCAAACGTAATAGAACTTTAGTGCAATGTTGCCTTTAGTCTTATGCATTTAAAAATTCTAGTCAGTGACAAACGTACCACAAAATACAAAAGGAGGAAACAGAAATACTAATGCACGTTTTAATCCATACTTTTATATGTAATATCATAGGATAGTAGGCCTATAGTGTATTTACACGTTATTGAAGGTGTCTGTATGCTACAATAAAACTCCTAATCCATTAGACACAATACTAAATCATGGACTAGTCATTTCCAACTGAAACATAATTTACATTTTGTTACATATACTATTATTAGGATTATACAATGTTTGTTAAATTGGAATCACTTCATTAAAGTAAGGTGTAACATTGCAGTTCCAATTGTGTAATTACTTACGCTACAATACTACACTTAATCTGTAAGAGCCACAATGCCTACCTATAGACATTTCCAAGATAATCCATACTTTAATCCAAGTAACACCTCAGGATAGTACAATGTAGTTACTGTTTGTTAAGTTAAATTGGATTTGGATTGGATTGGTTTGATTTTATTCAAATAAATTGTATCATGGCATGTAAAACTGCGTATTTACATTGTACTTACAGTGCAGCTATTAAGCAATAAGAGACACCATACCTACCTAACTCTTAAAGAAAATCCATATTTACATAATATCTAAATTGGAATGGCTTCATTAAAGTGTATCACTGCAGTTATACCTGTGTATTACATTGTATTTGTGCTACAGTAACACTCCTAATCTAGAGACACAATACCAACCCATAGACTAAGGGAACAAAAAACATAATCCACATTTAGATACATGTAAATTCTTACGATTGTACAATTTACTTGTTAACTTGAGCTGGCTTCATAGAAGATACACTAATGGATTTACAATACCAAAAGTACAGATTGTAGTAAATGACACAGTAATACTGTGTACTTACACAGGTTGCAGTTTTTCTCAGTTGATATGACAGATTTCTCCAAACTAAGGTCCATGCTCTCAAAACAATTCACACAGCCATCTAAACCCTTGACAATTCTGTAAAACTAACTGTACATTTTTTTTTATTTTTTTTTTACAAAACTACATATTTAATTTTTCCAAATGCTAAACACAAAATTCTCCAAACTAAGGTTCATGCTCTCAGTTCACAAAGCTGTCTAAACTGTTTAGAGTTTAGAACAACTACCGTAAATCCTCTGGCCTGTCGGAAATAAAAGGGTTGATGAGGAATAGTCATTGGCTACAATGGTAAACCTGTTTGTGGTTTCTCTTGAAGTGATCACTTTCATCATGTTCATCAATGCTTCTACCTCCATAATGTATAACACATAGACAAATACGGAAAAATCACCAAAACTGACAAATCCCTTACATGTGAAACTGTAAAATATTACATATTATAGTATTTCCAAAAGTGTGAGGAACAGACATTTTGCTTATTGTAAATTCAAGTTCAAGTTCAATTTATTTAAAGTGAATTATCACAAGTCCCAACACACTTTATAAAAGATAAATTTAAAAGAACAGTAAAACAGCTATTATCACATATAATATGATATAATATTATATAAGATGGCACAAAACAAGGATGAAACAATACAAAGGAAATAAAACAGTACGTAAGGAAGAAGAATATTACATGATATTGGATATTGGACCAGCTAGACTGTTTAGGTTACACCACAGAATTTAAAGAATAAGTATGTTTTAAGTAAGGAAAATGTTTCATCAACAAATTATGGATAAAATTCCATAAAAGGAGTTGAAGTCATTGAAGTAGTAATTGCAGTAGTATTAGTTGTAGTAGTACGTGAAGTATAAGTTGTAGTAGCAGTAGCAGTATTAGCAGTGGTCGTAACAGTGGTTTTATTACTAATACTATATTAGCATCAGCAATTCAATCAGGAGAGACGAAGGAGGGAGGGAGGATGAATGGTCAAATGAAAAACTTTATTCATGACATGAAACATGATGGAAACTTTGGCGTAAGCTCCATGGAGGAACTCCCATTCGTGAAGTTAGGAGTACATCCAGGATGGACGTAGGAATTAGGAAGCCCCGTGTAAATGACTCTTAGGAAGGTTTATTAATAAGGTAACCACTTCCTTCAAGCCTTTATTTTATTAGTGCCCTTTTTTTAATATCATGGGTCTTTTATTTTGGCGCCCTTCCAGCGGAAATAGAGATCTTGCATCTAAAAGTTGGTAAATTTACATGAGAAGGCTACAGTAGAAGGGACGGCTATACGACGTTGCTTTGAAATATAAAGCCTTCATCTTTTGATAATTAAGCGCCTAGCTGGAACGGGAACAAGGTATTGTGTGTATTCTATTTGTTTGTGTATTGATATGTGATTTGGTCGATTTAATGGTGGGGAAGTGTTTGAATGTATTAATATCGTAACTTTTATGCTAACATTAGCTTCTGATATTAAGGTTTGTATGGATAGCTGTAACTTCACGGTAATGCTAGCTTTCTAGTTTTTTTACATGCCGAAGGTTATATGTCAGTAAACATTTGATTAATGCGCATATGTATGGTTAATATAGCATACGGCTAATGTTGGTACGTTTGTAAGAGCTCATTTTATGTAATTTATCTGTCTTGTAGCTCTTATGGTGGTGTTTCATGAAGAAAAGGTGTAACTGAAGGGGAAGTAAATTTGTGTTCAAAATACGGATGACGGCTGAACATAAATAAAGGCTTCTGGAAACATCAGTACGCTTCACCATTGTCCGGCTGGGGTTCGCTACAGTAAGAGCTTGACCCTCATCGATCCCAACGACCTGTTGCCTTGATGATGGGCCACGACGGAGGGTCTTCACAGCGTACCTGCTGCTGCTACCGCTGCGTCGCCACACGCTGTCTACCTGGGTTCATTAAGCAGCACCGGTTCCCATGCGTCGGCGCCTGATCTACGGGGATTCGGGCAGCAGTCACACGGATTCGGTGCAATGGTCAAGTACAGTCATATTCACTGACATTGATGCAGAACTTTGAGTATTACCCCATTATTATACAGTCTATGGTATTGCCAATAAAGTGAGCAACGGATGAACAGCTTCTGGAACTTAACCAGTGAACATTTAATACTCACCTGCTCAACTACAGCAAAAGAAAGAAACTGTTGTTACATTTACATGCTATAAATGGACTCTTTATAATTAAGGACATTTTTTCATTTTTTGGACTTTGCATTCCTACTTTGAGAATTGTGTTTATTGTGGTATTTACATTGACATTTACAGCTATATGAGGGACTGTCCGTTAATGCATCTGTGCAAGTTATTTGGTATCTATGAGCTGATGTTCTAGGTTTATGCTGTTCATTGCAAGGGCTTGATCATATCAGCTAAAGGGTTTTCTTCTAACTTAAGAATAAAAAAAAAACAAAAAAAAAACAGTGTTGATAATGTCAGAGTCAGCTAGCGTGAGAGAGTTGGAGGGGCAGATGGCTGGTTTCCAGCATGAAGTTCAAGATCTGCGGAGTGAACTCCACACAGCGGTAGATGTGTCTGAGAGACTACGTCTGAAGGAAACTATTGAAGCGAAACAACAAAGTCTGACTGATTTCCAAGGTAAACTTAAGAAAGATGATGACCCACCTGAAGGTCCCCGACGCTCCGAACGTGCACGGAATCCTACAGAGAAGATGCGTGCGCTCCAAGATGAAGAGGCCAAGAAAAGGGAGAAAGGGCTGCTGTCCATGTACGAGCAATGGAAGCTCCACATACGCAAAGCAAGAGAACAACTGAAGACATACATGCCAGAGAGTCAGCTCTGGCCTCTCATTGAAGAACTTAAGAAAGGTAAGGAAGACATAATGAATATGTATTGTGAAATTTGAAATCTCGCCACACCTTCCACTGACATAAGAAGACGAGTCGATACGTGTGAATCAGTGACCACAGAAATCATCAGCATTACTTACGACAGAGCAATAGATGATGAAGGTGAGTTTAATGAGGAACAGGAAAGACGCCGCCTTCATGAACTGTGCCACCGTGACTATGCAAAGTCTGTCTATGGATCTGCCGCTTCCTTGATAAGTCACAGCAAGTCCGACCACTACTCCATGACCTCGTCGATGGCAGCCAAGTGTGCGGATGCAGCAGCCGAACTAGCAGTGAAGGAAGCAAATTATGTGATGATGCTAGAGGAAGAAAGACAAAGGGAATCAATACGAGAGTTAGAGGAACAACAACGGAAAGCTCTAGAGGCACAAAAGCGTGAGTTGGAGCTATTGCAGGCAAAGAAAGAAGTGCGGGCAGCTCAAGCCAAGCTGAAGGTCTACGATAAGGAGACAGAACGCGAAGCTGCTGACTACATTAACAATGAAAGGAAACAGGAAGCAAAGAACGTGTCTAACTGCAGTCCCTCTATCCCATGTTGCAACACCTTCTCATACAGACATTTCCTCTCTCGCTCAGGTCTTTCAAGACAGCATAGCCTTAAATAGGCTCCCTGTTCCAGAGCCATTTGTCTTCAACGGTGACCCAATACGATTCACTGAATGGAAAGCGGCTTTTACCTCGCTCATTGACCAAAGGGCAATCACTCCAGCTGAAAAACTCTACTATCTGAAGAAATATGTTGGTGGCCTAGCACGCCAGGCTCTAGATGGCACCTTCTACTGAAATGACAATGAAGCCTACCAAGATGCCTGGAACAAGCTGAATCGTCGCTTTGGCCAGCCATTCGCCATTCAGAGAGCATTCAGAGAGCATTCAGAGAGAAGCTTTCCAATTGGCCAAGGATTCAACCTAAGGATGCTGAGGGACTCAGAAACTTCTCAGATTTTCTGAATGCCTGTCAAGATGCCATGCCTCATGTCAAGGGTCTCGACATATTAAATGACTGTGAGGAGAACCAGAAGCTCGTTCATAAACTACCAGACTGGGCAGCTTCACGCTGGAACCGACAAGTCACACAAAGCCTGAACGAGAAGCAAGAATTCCCAAGTTTCAAGGACTTTGCTAGATTCACGTCAACTGAAGCTGAGATTGCCTGCAATCCGATTACGTCTCTTCATGCCCTTCGTTCATCAGACCCTACCACTGAGAAGAGAAATCACAGAGACACGAAGAGAAACAAGGCCAGTGTTCTCACCACTCAAATAGTTACCGACAATGAGAACCAAAGGTCAGACCAGAGAAAAGTTAAGACTCCATGTATTCTTTGTCTAGATAATAGACACCAGCTTCATGCGTGTTCCAAATTCACAGACATGTTGTTGGTCGAGCGACGGAACTACATAAAGGAAAAGAAACTCTGCTATGGGTGCCTAAAACCTGGCCACAGTGCGAAAGACTGTCGTTATCGTCACTTCTGTGACACCTGTAAGAGAAAGCATCCTACAGTCCTCCATGATGACAACTATGGAAAGGAAAGGTCTTCATCAGAAATAGGGACTAATCAAGGTGCTGCTGCAACGTCACTCCACTGAGTGACGTTGCAGCAGCACCTTGATTAGCTACACTTAGCAGGCGAAAGCTCATCCAACACATCGATGGTGATACCAGTGTGGGTGTCATCCAAAAATAACCCAACTGCTGAGAAACTTGTCTACGCTCTACACGACACTCAAAGCGATACAACATTCATCGGCCAAGAAGCGAGTGATGGTCTTAATGCTGACAAGTATCCAGTGAAGCTGAAGTTGACTACCATGAGTGGAAGGGACACAGTTCTCACAAGTGAGAGAGTTTCGGGCCTTCGTGTAAGGGGATACAGTTCTACCATTCAAGTCGATCTACCGGTGGCCTACACAAAGGACTGCATACCGGCAAACCGTGCTCATATTCCTACTTCTGAGACGGCTAAACAATGGAGTCATCTCGCACAAATAGTAGATGAAATCCAACCACTGAAGGACTGTGAAGTAGGTCTTCTAATAGGCTACAACTGCTCCAGAGCAATGGCTCCAAGGCAAGTCATTCTAGGAGGAGATGAGGAACCCTATGCTGTACGGACAGATTTAGGATGGAGTATTGTGGGGCGCTCATCACAAAGTCATGATTTGCTGGGCACAAGTCGTCTGTGTCACAGAATCTCCGTTAAAGAGCTGCCTCCGGCAACTCCTGCCGATGTTATCCACATTCTAGAATCTGACTTCAAGGATGGCAGTGAAGACAGCAAAACAGTGTCACAAGATGACATCACATTCCTCAACAAGCTAGATGAAGGCATACGCAAAAATATACATGGCCATTACGAAATGCCTCTACCCTTCAAAAACAGACCCAGCTTGCCTGATAACAAAGACTCAGCCATGATACGTCTCAATCACCTCAAAAGGAAATTGCAACGGGACAAAAGGTATAGGGAGCATTATGTCGAGTTCATGGAAGAGGTCATCGAAAGGGGAGATGCAGAGCAGATTGAAGACGGTGGGAGTGAAGGTGAGAGATGGTACATTCCCCATCATGTCGTTTATCACGCGAAGAAGCCGGAGAAACTTCGCGTAGTGTTCGATTGCTCGGCCAGATACAAAGGAACCAGCCTGAATGACCACCTCCTCTCTGGGCCCGACATGTTGAACAACTTGAGCGGAGACTTCAACTCACGGCCCAGCGAGTTCCGTATGAAGGTGCATCTGTTCGGTGCAGCCTCCTCCCCTGGATGTGCCAACTACGGGCTGAAGCATCTTGCAAAGGAGAATGGTGACATCACTGTTTATCATGAGGGACTTCTACGTAGACGACGGGCTCACAAGTGTTGGAAGCACTGAATATGCTATTCAGCTTGGTACATTGAAGAGAAGCACGTGAACTCTGTGCCAGGGGTGGTCTCCGTCTACATAAGTTTGTGTCAAACGACAGAGATGTCCTAGAGAGTATTCCACTCTCTGAACGAGCAACCAATGTGAAGTGTATGGACCTCGCTTTCGATGATTTGCCACTTGAGAGAGCTCTCGGGATTCAATGGGACGTGGAGTCCGACCACTTCCAGCTTAATGTCAGCCTCAAGGATCAGCCTGCAACACGCCGCGGTGTTCTGTCTACAGTGGCCTCCCTGTACGATCCTCTCGGGTTTGTGGCGCCTGTCATGCTCAAAGCAAAGATCATTCTTCAGGAGATGTGTAGGCGCGGCACAGGCTGGGACGACCCTCTCACAGACGAGCTTCGTCCAAAATGGGAACAGTGGAGAAGTGATCTAGCTCATTTGGATAATGTCACCATATCCCGTACTTATTCACCTGCTGGATTTGGAAGGGTCTCAAAGACAGAGCTGCATCATTTCTCGGACGCCAGCATGAAGGGTTACGGTCAGTGTTCTTACCTGAGACTTCAAAATGAGGAGGGAGATGTTCACTGCGCCCTAGTTGTAGGAACGGGTCTCACCAACAAAAGTCACAACTATTCCAAGATTGGAATTGACAGCTGCAGTTGTTTCTGTGAAGATAAGCAACATGCTCAAGGAGGAATTTGGATCTACTGACACTGAGGAGTTCTTCTGGACTGACTCTAAAGTGGTCTTAGGATATATAAAAAATGAAGCACGATGATTCCACACCTTTGTGGCTAACCGTGTTCAGAAGATTCATCTCAGCTCAGCCCCTCAACAGTGGAGATACGTCCCAACAAATGAGAATCCTGCTGACCACGCTTCTAGGGGCTTGACTCCCAGTGAGCTTCTGTCTGGCATCTACCTGGCTCACTGGACCCAAGTTCTTATGGAACAAGGAAATTAAGCTGCCAGCAGATGAAACTCCAGAGTTAACGATCGGAGATCCAGAGGTCAGAAGTGTTCTAGCACTTAGAACAAGAACCACAGAACGAGTAAGCCTTGTTGATCGCTTGTCTAAGCTCTCATCTTGGTCACTGGCTACTCGAGCTGTTGCACGTATTCTAAGGCGCATCAGCAAGAACAGATCAAACAGTCTCACCACTGAACGAGAAGATGCAGAACATTGCATAATTAAAGACCTGCAGAAAAACGTATATCAAGAAGAGTTGAAACTGCTGAGCAAAGGGATTCACCTACCATCTCACAATCCATTATACTCTCTTGATGCTTTCCTCGACAAAGATGGTGTCCTTAGGGTGGGAGGAAGACTGCAACTCCTCCCTTCCCAACTTCATCAAGCACCCTGCAATCATCCCCAAAGATCATCACATCACAAAGATGATAATTGCTCATCACCACGAAGGGATGAAACATCAAGGCAAAGGTCTTACCATTAATGAGGTCAGGTCCAACGGCTACTGGATTCCAGGAATCAATCGGGCAGTAGCATCCTACATTTGTCAATGCGTCACCTGTAGACGGCACCGGAAACCAACGGAAGAGCAAAGGATGGCTGATCTACCCCCTGAACGTGTGGAACCATCTCCCCCCTTCACCTTCTGTGGAATGGACTGCTTTGGCCCGTTCCTTACAAAGCAAGGAAGAAAGGAGAACAAGAGGTACGGTCTTCTCTTCACTTGCCTTAGCTCCCGTGCCATTCATATTGAGATGCTTGACGACATGTCAACAGACGCCCTCATCAATGGCCTTAGATGTTTCATTGCCATACGTGGCGCCGTTCGTCAGATCAAGTCTGATCAAGGAAGCAACTTTGTCGGAGCCAAAAATGAACTCAAAGAAGCTCTAAAGGAAGTTAATGCAGACCGGCTGGCTGCATTTCTTGCCGAGAAACAATGCGATTTTAGTATGAATGCCCCCTATTCAAGTCATGTTGGAGGGGTGTGGGAGAGACAGATTAGGACAGTGAGAAGCATCCTAAGGTCCACGCTTGCCCTTTCCTCCGGTAAGCTAAATGATGCTTCGCTACGGGCTTTCCTCTATGAAGCTATGGCCATCGTCAACAGTCGTCCACTGACCGTTACCAACCTCAGTGATCCCCATAGCCTCGAGCCTCTCACCCCTAATCATCTTCTGACTATGAAATCTGCCAAGGCCCTACCTCCCCCAGGGGAATTCGTCAGAGAAGACATGTATGGCAAAAAAAGGTGGCGACATGTTCAATACCTGGCAGAACAGTTTTGGAGTCGATGGCGAAAAGAATACCTTGCCAACATCGCTATCAGGCAACGTTGGCACACCCCCAGAAGAAATCTGCAAGTTGGAGATATTGTAATGATGAAAGGAGATGATGTGCACAGGAATGAGTGGAGATTGGATAGAGTTTCAGGAACCATTACTGACAAAGACGGACTAGTAAGGAGAGTTAAGGTCTGCCTCGGTGACAGGAAGCTTGGCAAAAAAGGGGAGCGTATAAGATGTCTGAAGTTGAGCGCCCAGTCCAGAAGCTAGTCCTGCTGCTGGAGATCTGCTCCCTCTCCCTGTAGTTCATAATTCACCCTCCTCATAGCTTGTTATCTTACGTAGTTTATAAGGGTTTTCTACCTGTGGCATAAGTTCCATGTGTTCTTATATAGGGAAGGTCATTTTCAGTTAAAATTATTTGTGCTTAATGCAAACTGTATACCGTTCCATTATTCACTCATAATTGGTGGGAGTGTAAATGACTCTTAGGAAGGTTTATTAATAAGGTAACCACTTCCTTCAAGCCTTTATTTTATTAGTGCCCTTTTTTTTTATATTTTATTTTGGTGCCCTTCCGGCGGAAATAGAGATCTTGCATCTAAAAGTTGGTAAATTTACATGAGAAGGCTACAGTAGAAGGGACGGCTATACGACATTGCTCTGAAATATAAAGCCTTCATCTTTTGATAATTAAGCGCCTAGCTGGAACGGGAACAAGGTATTGTGTGTATTCTATTTGTTTGTGTATTGATATGTGATTTGGTCGATTTAATGGTGGGGAAGTGTTTGAATGTATTAATATCGTAACTTTTATGCTAACATTAGCTTCTGATATTAAGGTTTGTATGGATAGCTGTAACTTCACGGTAATGCTAGCTTTCTAGTTTTTCACATGCCGAAGGTTATATGTCAGTAAACATGTCAGTAAATTTGATTAATGCGCATATGTATGGTTAATATAGCATACGGCTAATGTTGGTACGTTTGTAAGAGCTCATTTTATGTAATTCATCTGTCTTGTAGCTCTTATGGTGTTTCATGAAGAAAAGGTGTAACTGAAGGGGAAGTAAATTTGTGTTCAAAATACGGATGACGGCTGAACATAAATAAACGCTTCTGGAAACATCAGTACACTTCACCATTGTCCGGCTGGGGTTCGCTACACCCCGCCCCCCTGGGGAGTTCCTCTGGAGCCTGGACATTGGTGGTGATGGGGTGGAGGAGGGACGAAGGTAAGCACAGCGACTGGAATGACATCAGCATAGATCTGTGAGTAGCACAATAGAATAGCAGGTGACGTGTTTGTACTCCCATCACTTAGACGATTGCCTCTCTGAAAAAGAGAGGGAAGTGACGGCTAACTCTGATTGGTTCTCTGGAAAAAAAGGGGGAGAGTGTTTGCCAACTCTGATTGGGTAAAGAGAAAGCATGAATGAATGAATGATTTAGGTAGTCTTCCTGACTGAAATTGCGTAATACTTCACTAGTTGTTGAAGTTACTACTAGGTCCGCCGTAGCATACCACACTAAATGTGGAATTTACACCTCTTGCACCACCTGGGCGTAGCGCTACACCTGAGTGTAAATTCTACACCTAATAAGAGGTAGGCATTGAATGCTCGCTTGCCACACCATGTGCGTTTACCTACGCAGCAAGAAGCTTTGCATACCAATGAGGCCTTTCGGAAAGAGTCTGGGATACCCGGCATTTTTGGATGCATCGATGGTACATGTGTGCATTCAGGCCCCATCACAAAATGAGTACCTCTGTGTGAATAGGAAGGGCTTTCATTCATCAAACATCCAAGTTGTCTGTGACTCAGACATGAAGATAGTTGATGTGGTAGCACAGTGGTATGGATCTGCATGCGTCATTGAGCGCTGCATTGGAGTCCTCAAGCGCAGGTGTATGGCTCACAAACCTCGTATTGCCAACTATAGAGGTTACTAGTTTTACAGGCTGTGTTCCTATAGCATCTGCTAATCTGACAGACTACTGAAATGAACACAGACCTTAATGTTTAGGTTCAATTCTGAGTTGTGCTCTCTCTGTTCTTAAAGGTTTCACTGTTTGCACAGGGAAATGAGGACGGATCCGGAAAGGGTCTGCAGTCAACCACTGACATCCAGTGAGGATGTCAGCGGTTGACTGATCCAAAACATATTATTCAGCTGATACAAAGGCCTTAATTATGGGCCTATATCCCACAAAATCTATGCCCATAACATTGTTAATATAGTTTACATAGGCTTCATTTGATACAAGAATACAATATTGTAAATAAATTTGTCATGGGACCGGTTGTTCCATTGCCTGCCTCTCCTGCTCCTTTCACTCCCCAGTCCTGCCATTCTCCACCTGTCCACCAGATGTCCTCAGACTTCCCCTCATCACCTGTTCCCCCCTCCTGCTTCCACCACACCTGTCTGTCATCGTCTGTCCCATTAGCTTTGTGTCCTTGTTCTGCTTTCTCCTGCCTGTCATAAGCCAATCACCTCCCGGACTCTCCCCTGCCAGCCAGCTGTCCCTCATGTGTAATCAGTCTGTGTGTATATCTTGTCTTGGTTCCTTGTAGTCCTTGCCAGTTCGTTTGTTGTGTTCCCCGTGTTCCAGTTTTGTCACCAGTGTTTCGTGTTGGTCTGCTTAGACCATTCTGCCTGGTTTGTAGTCTTAGTTTTGCCTTTTGCCTGTCAGCCAGTTTGAGTTTTGCTTTTTGGTTTTCCTGTTTTGTACTTGCCTCAGTTCTTCATTAAAACTTCTAGCTTCAAAAAAGCTCTCTGACTGTCTGCATTTGGGTCCTAGCCTCTGCCCCTCCTGACAAAATTATTTATTGAACTAACTTGAACTCTATGTGAACAACTGAATAACTGATTAAGATGTTTTTAGATATGTATTTACTATGTGTATATAATATACATATTATATTATATTATATTAAAGCATATTGTAGTGTATTAGAGCCTATTGTAGTCTAATTTTACATGTTTAAAAAGATGTCATCGTCAATGGTGTTGGCTCAGCGGTCAAGGAGTTGAATTTCTAAAGTAAGTTTGTGCTTTTCAAGCTCCAGCTTCTCTTTTTTCCACTCTTTTTCCACTCTCTGTCTCCATCTCTACTCTCAATATTTCTTTCTCTGTTAAAATCTCATGGCGATCCGGACTTCATCTCTTCATTGCTTGAGAGGTTTTAGGTGAGGGGGCTGCTGTGTCGGCCTGAGTCTTTGTTGTCCTTGGTGCTGAAAGTGGTCTGGGGGGATTAAAGGAAACATTTTTTTAACCTTATCTCCATATATTGGTATAGAAACTACAACCGCTCTCTTCTTGGATTCTCGTCTCCGCCTCAGGGGGCGGGCAGTCCGACAGCGACCAGGAAGAGGCTACTTACTCCCCTTGTGGAAGCGTCTCTGCCGGGAATCGAACTCTGGTCTCCCGCTTGAGAGTCTGCAGTCTGACTCCCTGCGGGTCACGTGACCCATAAAGTGGTGAACAGACTGACCAACAATACCATCCATAGAGCCCCTGCTGTTGCGGGGCTAAAAATATATCAAATGTGAATCACTGGCTCACTTATATATATTTTTATGAGATCTTTTTAAAACTTGTGAATTATGACAGATTTGGTATAAACTGCGATATATTTTGACATACTCTGCAAATGTTCTGCAACCACAGCCTATGATGGGAAAACAGTGTAAACCGCACTCTTCTTGGAACAATGCATATAATATGTTTATCAATGTGTTTGCATCTGTCCATCTACAAATAAACCACATACACAAAAAAAAGAGGAAGATGGTGAAAGCCACAGAGCAAATGTGTCTATCACAATGGAGTATATTTTCCATTTACAGATTAAACTCCTTTAAAATGAATTTTTTTTAGACATGAAAACTCAAACATTTTGTTCCATAAGATCAGTCACATTACTTATGTATGGAGCAAGTTCGGATTTTAGATCATGACAACACAGGTTTGAGTCTTAGTCCTGTGGTGTCTGGTCGCTAACTAATCAGAATACCATAATAAATGAATTGCTACTTTGAATCAAGTGCTGAATTTCAATGGAAAAGACGGTGGTGAGCACTATTGTTTTTTTAAATATCTATTTTTGTACATGTAATGGTAGTTTAAGCACTTTTAAAGTTACAAATAGTTTTACATTAATAGCTACAAACAATGAGTTTCCTTTCTGGCTGGCCTGGCAGTCCAGAAATACTAATACACTTCCACAATAAGATTTCCATAAATGTGTTGAGTCACCAGCATTCACTGTCAGTGTTGTGTCATTTAAATTATGTGGTTCCCGTTGTACTTTCATTACCACAAAATGTATGCCTCAAAATGTATCATATTCATGGTATTCAAATTGTTTCATAAGCAAGAGAGCACCATTGTTTCAGCCAAACAAACATGCTGCGATCACTGATTATCTTCATCTTCAAATGATCAGACTGTCACGCACATAAGGAAGAAAGAGTCAGAGGGGTGGGAGATGTTTACCAACACACAGGATCTGATGTAACCTCTCCATGTGCTATTAAAATAGGATGTGCAGCTTCAAAGACACCTGTCTTGAATGCACTGATCAGACCTGTCCTCACTACACTTCTATTACACTGACCCTTCATCCATACTGCCAAGTCAGTGTCGTCAGACTGCAAGTGAGGTGAGAGGAAGATTAATTGACACGCAACATTTCTCTGTTTTACTTAAGAAGGGTAAGTCATTTAAAAGTCAAAGCTCAAAACATTCTTTTTCTCTGTGGCCTTCTGCTAAATCATCTGTATGTAGATGTAACAGGTGTTATCTTTATTTATTTCTTTTATTTATGTTTTACATATTTTATCTCTTTCTTTCTTTCTTTCTTTCTTTCTTTTGTAATGTAATTCTGAATAGTTGCAGTACTGTGTGGCCCTGAGCAAGTTGGCTTAAGAGGATTTTTATGTATTTTTTCTGTTTTATGTGAAGCACATTGGATTTGCCTTGTGTATGTAATGTGCTATATATATCAAGTTTGCCTTGCCTTGCCTTGCCTTGCCTTACATTGATATGTTTTAAACAAGTGTGCTCTTCATTATTGATTCAACAAATATTATATACATTATTTAAAGCTGCAGTAGGTAACTTTTATGGATTAACATTTGTAAGTAATAAAAATAAATAGGCATGTTTGGTGGCCAAAAACGAGCAGGATAATGTGTGAGAATCTCACAAACAGTGGTAGCTCCATTCCTCTGCTATTCTCAAACCCATCCGACCAATAAGGTGAAGTCTGAGGCAGAAAGCGTGACTCCGTCCTGTCAATCCCTCCTCCTGTCACTCACCGAGGAGTGGGAGGCGTATCAATCCTTGCGTTGATTTGAATTTCCAGAGATTTGATCTCTTTCCTCCAAATTTACCTACAGCAGCTTTAAAAATTTAAATAATTGAGCTTCTCCTCTCACCACAGCAAGGTGCAAGCGAGCTGTGGTATCGTACATCATGGAAGGGAAGGCATTTATTATCATGGTCTTATCAGGTTAGTGTATTTTGATGATCATATTTTTTCCAAGGAATTCTGATCAAAATAAAGTCAAATGTATCACACTTTAAGGTCCCATATTGTGGAAAACGGGATTTCCCTTGCCTCTGGGATGATAAAGGAGTTGGATGGTCTATCTAAACATGGTGAAAGTATCAAAACGCACGGTCGGCAACTAAATCCACACAATCCATATTAGAAAAGTGAGCCTCTAAACAAGCCGTTTGGACTTCCGTAACTTTGTGGCGTCACAAAGGTTCGCTCATTATCTTTTTTGTAACAAATAATAGACTAACAAAGTGTTTTTTTCAAAGCGGTTGAGCAGTTGTCATTGTTTATTACCGGAGAGTTTTCCCTACCTGTAGCCGCCGGGCCGCGGTGTCTCACGTTTCACTCTTGAAACGGTTAGCCAATCAGAACAGAGGGGTCGTTATTATTAATGAGCCTTAAAGACACGGTGACAGAAACAGCCTTTTCTTGGTAAGGCTCAGAGAGATGCTGGAAAATGAACATGTAAAAATGGATTGAGAGTGTTTTTGGAACATGACACCACACACACAGCTTTGAATGGACCTCAAGACACAAAATAAAATACTGGAAAGTGTAGGATGTGGGACCTTTAATGTACTTCATAAGAGTTGTTGGACAAATCAAGATGGGCAATACGCTTTCTGAATTCTTGATTCATGATTTTTAATGTGTGAGAGATACATGAGAGTGTAAAACAAATCAGGCATTGTCCATCATCTTTGCTTGTATCTTGTGCCTTTGTCATCTGTACACCAAGTAATAAATATCACATTTAACTGCAGTTAGTATTCACGCATTGTACAACAAATGCATTAAACTGCATGCTTTGATTGTCATCACAGGACTGTGCATCCTCCCCTCATGTTTTCCTCATCAGTACCACTTTGTTGAAGAACTAAAGACCTGGACTGAAGCCCAGAGCTACTGCAGGGAGAAGTACACTGACCTGGCCACTATAGACAACAAGGAAGATATGGACAAGCTGACTGACACTATAGGCAGATACTATAGTCAAGTGTGGATGGGACTGTATGATGCCATTAACAGTTGGAGGTGGTCTCTGGAAAATGAGGGTTACTATGGTGAAGGAGAGGCTGAATTCAGAATGTGGGAATCTACTGAACCCGAGAACATCTTCACAAAGACATGTGTGCTTACGATCAGTGCTGGGAAATGGGGGGATGCTCCTTGCAGCAGTAGATTCTCATTCATCTGCTGCAACGGTAAGAAGAAAGCAAAGTGAATGTAAGTGATAATAATAACAATTAAAACTGCAAGCAGTGATGAGCGGGCCCTCGCCTCCGTGTGCAAGTCGGGGCGTGTCGCAGCCGCGGGACATGTAGATGTTCTCAGGCCTGGACTCTTGTGCCTCATGTGAGATCCGCTGCAGATCGGACAAAGTACGCTCAAGTTCACACAACTTCCCGTCGCCAGTAGGTGGCGCTATGGCTATAAGCGAATATCGGCACGTAGACGCGTTCAGGCCGGGACTCTCATCGGACATGTGAAGTTTGGGCCAGATTTGACCACGTAGAGTCGCGTTACAACCCACTTCCTGTTTGGTGTCGCCAGTAGGTGGCGCAATGCCTATGACTCCCAATCGGCCTGTAGATGTCCTCAGGCCTGGACTCTGGACCAGCATGTGAAATCCGGTGCCGATCGGACGACGTAAACTCAAGTTAACGCAGCTTCCGGTTTCTAGGCGAAACATCGAAATTCGCCGCGCCGCCATGGCAACGCCGTGTGACGAACGCTCCCGATCTTCATCACGAAGCGTCATCAAGGTCCTACGGCTTTTCTGACCACATTTGAGGTGGATCTGGTCAACCCGCTAGTAGTAGCACACCCCAGTATAAAACATGTCATTTCCTCTCGCCAGTAGGTGGCGCTATGACTATAACCGAATATCGGCACGTAGATGTGTTCAGGCCGGGACTCTCATGCAGCGTGTGAAGTTTGGTCCAGATTTGACCATGTACAGTGGTGTTACAGGCCACTTCCTGTTTCGTAGCGAAACACGGAAATTCCACGCCACGCCCACGCCGTGTGACGAAAACTCACAGTTCGCACAACTTTGCATCGTCGAGGTCTGCTATACACGCTGACCGAGTTTGACGCGGATCCGATCATTCGCCTAGGACGAGTTCGTTAAAGTACGACCCCTGCAAACGCCCCAAAACGCCCCAAAATGTCGCACTCAATTCAAAATGGCGGACTTCCTGTCGGGTTTAGGCGCATGGTACCTACGGACTTTTTTTTAAGTCTGGACACGATACACGTGCCTACCAAGTTTCGTACGTGTAGGACAAACGTACGGCCGTGAGTATTTTTTTGAAATTTGTAGGGGGCGCTATCGAGCCATTTTGTCACACCCATGCGCGAGACCCATAAAATATATAAATTTTTGCCACTTCTGACGCGTGTGCAAAGTTTGGTGAGTTTTTGAGCACGTTTAGGCCCTCAAAAGGCCGATTTATTTGGAGGAAAAATAATAATAATTAAAACTGCAAGCAGTGATGAGCGGGCCCTCGCCTCCGTGTGCAAGTCGGGGTGTGTCGCAGCCGCGGGACATGTAGACGTCCTCAGGCCTGGACTCTCGTCCCTCATGTGAAATCCGGTGCAGATCGGACAAAGTACGCTCAAGTTCACACAAGTTCCTGTCGCCAGTAGGCGGCGCTATGGCTATAACCGAATATCGGCACGTAGACGCGTTCAGGCCGGGACTCTCATCCGACATGTGAAGTTTGGGCCAGATTTGACCACGTAGAGTCGAGTTACAACCCACTTCCTGTTTCGTGTCGCCAGTAGGTGGCGCAATGCCTATGACTCCCAATCGGCCTGTAGATGTCCTCAGGCCTGGACTCTGGACCAGCATGTGAAATCCGGTGCCGATCGGACGACGTAAACTCAAGTTAACGCAGCTTCCTGTTTCTAGGTGAAACATCGAAATTCGCCGCGCCGCCATGGGAACGCCGTTCGACCAACGCTCCCGATCTTCACCACGAAGCGTCATCAAGGTCCTACGGCTTTTCTGACCACATTTGAGGTGGATCTGGTCAACCCGGTAGTAGTAGCACACCCCAGTATAAAACATGTCATTTCCTCTCGCCAGTAGGTGGCGCTATGACTCTAACCGAATATCGGCACGTACACGTGTTCAGGCCGCGACTCTCATCCAACGTGTGAAGTTTGGGCCAGATGTGACCATGTACAGTGGTGTTACAACCCACTTCCTGTTTCGTGGCGAAACGTGGAAATTCGCCGCCTCACCACGCCCACGCCCTGTGACGAAAACGCAAGCTTTTGATAACTTTTCATCGTCCAGCTCTTTTATACACGCTGACCGAGTTTGACGCGGATCCGATCATTCGCCTAGGACGAGTTCGTTAAAGTACGACCCCTGCAAACGGCCAAAAACGCCCCAAAATGTGGCACTCAATTCAAAATGGCCGACTTCCTGTCGGGTTTAGGCGCATGGTACCTATGGACTTTTTTGTAAGTCTGGACACGATACACGTGTCTACCAAGTTTCGTACGTCTAGGGGAAACGTACAGCCGTGAGTATTTTTTTGAAATTTTGTAGGGGGCGCTATCGAGCCATTTTGCCACACCCATGCGCGAGACCCATAAAATATCAAATTTTTCGCCACTTCTGATGCGTGTGCAAAGTTGCGCAACTTTTTGAGTACGTTTAGGCCCTCAAAAGTCCGATTTTCATTAGCGACTAAGAAAAAGAATAATAATAATTAAAACTGCAAGCAGTGATGAGCGGGCCCTCGCCTCCGTGTGCAAGTCGGGGTGTGTTGCAGCCGCGGGACATGTAGATGTCCTCAGGCCTGGACTCTCGTCCCTCATGTGAAATCCGGTGCAGATCGGACAACGTACGCTCAAGTTCACACAACTTCCTGTCGCCAGTAGGCGGCGCTATGGCTATAACCGAATATCGTCACGTAGACGTGTTCAGGCCGGGACTCTCATCCGACGTGTGAAGTTTGGGCCAGATTTGACCACGTAGAGTCGCGTTACAACCCACTTCCTGTTTCCTCTCGCCAGTAGGTGGCGCAATGACTATAACTGAATATCGACCTGTAGATGTATTCAGGCCTGGACTCTAGTCAAACGTGTCAAATTTGGGCCAGATGTGACCACGTACAGTCGCGTTACAACCCACTTCCTGTTTCGTGTCACCAGTAGGTGGCGCAATGACTATTGCTCCTAATAGGCCTGTAGATGTCCTCAGGCCTGGACTCTTGTCCAGCATGTGAAATCTGGTGCTGATCGGACGACGTAAACTCAAGTTAACGCAGCTTCCTGTTTCATGGCGAAACATCAAAATTCGACGCCACGCCACGCCCACGCTGTGTGACGAAAACTCAAGCTTTTGATAACTTTTCATCGTCAAACTCTTTTATACACGCTGACCAAGTTTGACGTGAATCCGATCAACCGCCTAGGAGGAGTTCGTTAAAGTACGACCCCTGCAAATTCACACAGCTTCCTGTCGCCAGTAGGTGGCGCTATGACTATAACCGAATATCGGCACGTAGATATGTTCCGGCCGGGACTCTCATCAAACGTGTGAAGTTTGGTCCAGATTTGACAATGTACAGGCCAGTTACAAGCCACTTCCTGTTTCGTGGCGAAACGTGGAAATTTGACGCCTAGCCACGCCCACGCCGTGTGACGAAAACTCAAGCTTTTGATAACTTTTCATCATCAAACTGTTTTATACACGCTGACCGAGTTTGACATGGATCCGATCAACCGCCTAGGAGGAGTTCGTTAAAGTACGACCCCTGCAAACGCCCAAAAACGCCCCAAAATGTCGCAATCAATTCAAAATGGCCGACTTCCTGTCGGGTTTAGGCGCATGGTACCTACGGACTTTTTTGTAAGTCTGGACATGATACACGTGCCTACCAAGTTTCGTACGTCTAGGACAAACGTACGGCCGTGAGTATTTTTTTGAAATTTTGTAGGGGGCGCTATCGAGCCGTTTTGCCACACCCATGTGCGAGACCCATAAAATATAAAATTTTTCGCCACTTCTGACGTGTGTGCAAAGTTTCGCAACTTTTCGTGCATGTTTAGGCCCTCAAAAGTGCGATTTTTTTGTCCGGCTAATAATAATAATAATAATTCCTTCAGTTTCAATAGGGCTTCGCACGAGATCGTGCTCGGGCCCTAATAACAAGCAGTGATGAGCGGGCCCTCGCCTCTGTGTGCAAGTCGGGGTGTGTTGCAGCCGCGGGACATGTAGATGTCCTCAGGCCTGGACTCTTGTCCCTCATGTGAAATCCGGTGCAGATTGGACAACGTACGCTCAAGTTCACACAACTTCCTGTCCCCAGTAGGCGGCGCTATGGCTATAACCGAATATCGGCACGTAGACTCGTTCAGGCCGGGACTCTCATCCGACATGTGAAGTTTGGGCCAGATGTGACCATGTACAGTGGTGTTACAAGCCACTTCCTGTTTCGTGGCGAAACAGGGAAATTCGGCGCCACGCCACGCCCACGCCGTGTGACGAAAACTCACAGTTCGCACAACTTTGCATCGTCGAGGTCTTTTATACACGCTGACCGAGTTTGACGCGGATCCGATCATTCGCCTAGGACGAGTTCGTTAAAGTACGACCCCCGCAAATGGGCAAAAACGCCCCAAAATGTCGCACTCAATTCAAAATGGCGGACTTCCTGTCGGGTTTAGGCGCATGGTACCTACGGACTTTTTTTTAAGTCTGGACACGATACACGTGCCTACCAAGTTTCGTACGTCTAGGACAAACGTACGGCCGTGAGTATTTTTTTTTAATTTGTAGGGGGCGCTATCGAGCCATTTTGCCACACTCATGCACGAGACCCATAAAATATATAATTTTTCGCCACTTCCGACGCGTGTGCAAAGTTTCGCAACTTTCCGAGCACGTTTAGGCCCTCAAAAGTCCGATTTATTTGTCCAAGTAAGAAAAATAATAATAATAATAATAATAATAATAATAATAATAATAATTCCTTCAGTTTCAATAGGGCTTCGCACGAGATCTCGTGCTCGGGCCCTAATAATTCCTTCAATTTCAATAGGGCTTCGCACGAAGTCGTGCTCGGGCCCTAATAATAATAATAATAATAATAATTCCTTCAGTTTCAATAGGGCTTCGCACGAAGTCGTGCTCGGGCCCTAATAATTCCTTCAATTTCAATAGGGCTTCGCACGAAGTCGTGCTCGGGCCCTAATAATAATAATTCCTTCAATTTCAATAGGGCTTCGCACGAAGTCGTGCTCGGGCCCTAATAATTCCTTCAATTTCAATAGGGCTTCGCACGAAGTCGTGCTCGGGCCCTAATTAAAACTGCAAGCAGTGATGAGCGGGCCATCGCCTCCGTGTGCAAGTCGGGGCGTGTTGCAGCCGCGGGACATGTAGATGTCCTCAGGCATGGACTCTTGTCCATCATGTGAAATCTGGTGCATATCGGACAATGTACGCTGAAATTCACACAACTTCCTGTCGCCAGTAGGTGGCGCTATGACTATAACCGAATATCGGCACGTAGATGTGTTCAGGCCGGGACCGTTATCAAACCTGTGAAGTTTGGGGCAGATTTGACCATGTACAGTGGCGTTACAACCCACTTCCTGTTTCCTCTCGCCAGTAGGTGGCGCAATGACTATAACTGAATATCGGCATGTAGATGTCCTCAGGCCTGGACACTAGTCAAACGTGTGAAGTTTGGGCCAGATTTGACCATGTACAGTCACGTTACAACCCACTTCCTGTTTCATGTCACCAGTAGGTGGCGCAATGCCTATGACTCCTAATCGGCCTGTAGATGTCCTCAGGCCTGGACTCTGGACCAGCATGTGAAATCTGGTGCAAATCGGACGACGTACACTCAAGTTATGGCAGCTTCCTGTTTCACGGCGAAACATCGAAATTCGCCGCGCCGCCAGGGCAACGCCGTGTGACGAAAACTCAAGCTTTTGATAACTTTTCATCGTCGAGGGCTTTTATACACGCTGACTAAGTTTGACGTGGATCCGATCAACCGCCTAGGAGGAGTTCGTTAAAGTACGACCCCTGCAAATTCACACAGCTTCCTGTCTCCAGTAGGTGGCGCTATGACTATAACCGAATATCGGCACGTAGATGTGTTCAGGGCGGGACTCTCATCAAACGTGTGAAGTTTCGGCCAGATGTGACCACGTACAGTGGTGTTACAACCCACTTCCTGTTTCGTGGCGAAACACGGAAATTCCACGCCACGCCACGCCCACGCCGTGTGACGAAAACTCAAGCTTTTGATAACTTTTCATCGTCGAGGTCTTTTATACACACTGACCAAGTTTGACGTGGATCCGATCAACCGCCTAGGAGGAGTTCGTTAAAGTACGACCCCTGCAAATGCCCAAAAACGCCCTAAAATGTCGCAATCAATTCAAAATGGCCGACTTCCTGTCGGGTTTAGGCGCATGGTACCTATGGACTTTTTTTTAAGTCTGGACACGATACACGTGCCTACCAAGTTTCGTACGTCTAGGGGAAACGTACGGCGAGGAGTATTTTTTTGAAATTTTCTAGGGGGCGCTATCGAGCCATTTTGCCACACCCATGCGCGAGACCCATAAAATATATAATTTTTCGCCACTTCTGACGCGTGTGCAAAGTTTCGCAACTTTTCGAGCACGTTTAGGCCCTCAAAAGTCCGATTTATTTGTCCGGCGAAAAATAAAAATAAGAAAAAGAATAATAATTCCTTCAGTTTCAATAGGGCTTCGCACGAAGTCGTGCTCGGGCCCTAATAATAATAATAATAATTCCTTCAGTTTCAATAGGGCTTCGCACGAAGTCGTGCTCGGGCCCTAATTAAAACTGCAAGCAGTGATGAGCGGGCCCTCGCCTTTGTGTGCAAGTCGGAGTGTGTCGCAGCCGCGGGACATGTAGATGTCCTCAGGCCTGGACTCTTGTCCCTCATGTGAAATCCGGTGCAGATCGGACAACGTACGCTCAAGTTCACACAACTTCCCGTCGCCAGTAGGCGGCGCTATGGCTATAACCGAATATCGGCACGTAGAAGCGTTCAGGATGGGACTCTCATGGGACATGTGAAGTTTGGGCCAGATTTGACCACGTAGAGTCGCGTTACAACCCACTTCCTGTTTGGTGTCGCCAGTAGGTGGCGCAATGCCTATGACTCCCAATCGGCCTGTAGATGTCCTCAGGCCTGGACTCTGGTCCAGCATGTGAAATCGGGTGCCGATCGGACGACGTAAACTCAAGTTAACGCAGCTTCCTGTTTCACGGCGAAACATCGAAATTCGCCGCGCCGCCATGGCAACGCCGTGCGACGAACGCTCCCGATCTTCATCACGAAGCGTCATCAAGGTCCTACGGCTTTTCTGACCACATTTGAGGTGGATCTGGTCAACCCGCTAGTAGTAGCACACCCCAGTATAAAACATGTCATTTCCTCTCGCCAGTAGGTGGCGCTATGACTATAACCGAATATCGGCACGTAGATGTGTTCAGGCCGCGACTCTCATGCAGCGTGTGAAGTTTCAGCCAGATGTGACCATGTACAGTGGTGTTACAACCCACTTCCTGTTTCATGGCGAAACACGGAAATTCGACGCCACGCCACGCCCACGGCGTGTGACGAAAACTCAAGCTTTTGATAACTTTTCATCGTCGAGGTCTTTTATACACGCTGACCGAGTTTGACGCGGATCCGATCATTCGCCTAGGACGAGTTCGTTAAAGTACGACCCCTGCAAACGGCCAAAAACGCCCCAAAATGTCGCACTCAATTCAAAATGGCGGACTTCCTGTCGGGTTTAGGTGCATGGTACCTACGGACTTTTTTTTAAGTCTGGACACGATACACGTGCCTACCAAGTTTCGTACGTCTAGGACAAACGTACGGCCGTGAGTATTTTTTTGAAATTTGTAGGGGGCGCTATCGAGCCATTTTGCCACACCCATGCGCGAGACCTATAAAATATCAAATTTTTCGCCAGTTCTGATGCGTGTGCAAAGTTTGGTCCGTTTTCGAGCACCTTTAGCCCCTCAAAAATGCAATCAAACACGCGGAATAATAATAATAATTAAAACTGCAAGCAGTGATGAGCGGGCCCTCGCCTCCGTGCGCAAGTCGGGGTGTGCCGCAGTCGGGGTGCGCAGCAGCCGCGGCGTCGTGACTGGACACTGACGGGTTGATGTTGCCCACACCATGAAAATTTCATTTAAATCCAATGATGATTGTCACGCAAGGCTTACTTCCCTGGCCAGTAGGTGGCGCAATGCCTATGACTTCCAATTGGCCTGTAGATGTTGTCAGGCCTGTACTCTAGTCCAGTATGTGAAATCTGGTGCAGATTGGACAATGTATGCTCAAGTTCACACAACTTCCTGTTGCCAGCAGGTGGCGCTATGACTATGAGTGAATATCGGCACGTAGATGTGTTCAGCTCGGGACTCTCATTTCAGATTTGACCATGTACAGTCTTGTTACAACCCACTTCCTGTTTCGTGTTGCCAGTAGGTGGCGCAATTACAATTACTCCTAATTGGCCTGTAGATGTCCTCAGGCCTGGGTTGTGTCCAACATGTGAAATCTGGTGCAGATCGGACGATGTGAACTCAAGTTAACGCAGCTTCCTGTTTCACTGCGAAACAGTTGACTTCAGTTAGTAATCATCATTATTGGTGATTATTCACTCTTGTTTGTTTACACTGTGATTAGGAACCAGAGGGCTTTATTTGTCAAATATTGTTTTGAACTTTGTGCTATAAAACAGAAAAGATGGTCCCCACTATGACTGAAAGAATGATTGAAGGGGTGTGATTGTGTGAAGAAAATGATATTGGCCTTTGTTCAATGGTATGGAGTGACGGTCATTCTGTTGCATGGATGATAAATTTCCACAGTAACAGATTTGATCATTGTCAATAAGCTGTTATAATGCTGAACAGGAAAAGCATTGTTAATGTTTGGTGAGTGCTTGCTTTTGTAAAGGTGGTGTTGCCTGCTGTGTGTTTTTAGAGGGAAATAAATATTTTGCCATAGAGTCTTTAATGGAGATTCTATTGTGTGTAAGGTGAACTGCTGGTAAATTTGGCTTTTCATATGATGAGCACAGATTTTTGAGTTGACATTGTTACAATTTGCTGTAGCCTAAATGTAGAAATGAAAATTAATGTTTTTTGAGTTGAGTTGGCAGGAGATGCAACTGAATCTTGCATGGCAATGAAAGTTCAAGTAAAGCAGACGCATTTTTCTAGTATGATGTCTTATCTGAGAGTTTGTATAAAGTGGAAGGCACAGAACCAATGCTGCATTCATTTCAGTCTGATACTCAGTAGTAAGGGGTGTAGTTACTTTTCAGATGTGGATTGTACTTACATGATTAATTGTGAGTTTGTAATATATGAGTCATTGATAGAAATTATACTGCCCAATAATAAATAAGTGGTTAAAATGAGGTTGGATTGGAACAGCTGCAATAAAGTAGTGCTTATTACAATGTAATGTATCAGTAATAATGAATGTTATTGGGCTGCCATGATTTTTGATGATCATAAGTAATCATTCTTGTTGTTGGGACAGAAATGTGCAGTTGTCTTCATGTGATCATACAGACTAGTGTTGAGTGAGCTAAAGTTGTTTCATGTTGCAGTAATGTCTCCTGAGCTGACTGTGTTTTTCAGGATAGGTGGGCTGTCAATTGTTCTCTTGTCTGTATACATTTTGAACAGGGATGAGTTCTTCATCATAGATAGAGCTATACCAATGGTAATTTATTATGATCAATGTTGATACAGAGAAAGTAATGATAAACATTCTTGTACTTTGTGATGGTGCATTATTGTCAAAATGGAGGTGAGACGTTTCATGAAACATTAGGTATTTAGAGGCAAAGTTTCAAACCACATACAAGGTTAGAAGGTATGAGGAATGTGCAGAGACAATGTGTGGGTGTGGTCCAAAGGAGTGAAAGGAAGAGGATCCTTTAATCAGAAGTCGTCATCCTTGCTATTGAGACACAGATGTACTGTTGGAGTTGTTTAGACACTAGTGTGAAGTGAGGCATTAGTGGTACAATGAGCACTAATCTCTTTCATTTATATGAATGGTGCATTAGAACATGGCAGACATGGTGCTTAAAGCTATTGTTGTGTAATGGGCAATTATTGTCAGTTAAGGTAAATCTGTGTTTGCATATGTTTTCATTAGTATTGTCCATGATGAATGGTGAATCAGTGCAGGCAGGTCATGTGAGATGCTGCAAATGTTTCATTCACTGAGAAGGTTTTGAAGCAGTGGAAAAGTCACAGACACAGAATTGAAAGAGTTAATCAGGTGAATAAAGTGTCCTAGTGTAATATAGTGTGTGGTTGCTGTGGACTAAGAATTGGAATGAAAATTAATAATTTGATCACCTGTTTAATGTTATGGAGCGAGCGTCACAGTCCTGCATGGAAGTATAATTTAGGAAAGAACTGGATGTGATTATTGTCAATAAGCTGTTACACAGTTGAAGAGAAATAGCATTGTTAATGTTTGATGAGTTTCTGCTTTTGTAAAGACAGTGTTTCCTGCTTTGGTGTTTGCAGTGGTAGATAAATATGTTGCTGCTGAGAGTTTAGAGTATTAGTGTGAACTTCATGCAGCATTGGTTGTGAGTGTGTTACGTTATGGACACGCTTAGTTCCATTGTTATAATGCTGCACCATTTCTACATAGCTTCTGTATTAGCCAATAAATGTTTAACTTCATGTGACACAGATTGTAATCATCAGGGAAAAATAAATGACAGTTTAGTGCAAGTTTCTTTCCCTTGAAAGTAATGCAGGCAAGGATTAATAAAAACTGTAATACACTGAAAAACTTATGCACTATGGAAATGTGGTTGCAGTAGTTTAACAGTGGGCTTTGTGAGGTTAGTCCATACTTTAGGTGATTTATCCCTTGTATTTTAGGCAAACTGATGACTGCCAGTACTTCCTATATTTCCTAACCATGTGAAATTGTTGTTGTGTAGCAATATTTTAATGGAAGTATTCAAATTACTGTAGATCCTGAAGTATTGTTGTTGCTTTACTTACATATGTCATGATAGGTTGTCAGCGGTTTTCATACTACACCCCATATTCCAAAAAGTTACAATGGCAACATTGCTCGTGCTACTTTATTAAAAAAAACATCACCTTTACAAATGAGATGTTGTGGAATGGGCAATTATTGTTAGGTAAGGTAAATTTGGTTTGGATATGGTTTTATGTGTCTTCTACATGTTGCAGATGTTTCATTTCACTGAGAAGGTTTATCAGCAGTGGAAAAGTCACAGACACAGAATTTAAAGAGTTAAGCAGGTGAGTAAGGTGTCCTAGTTTAATATAGTGTCTGCTTGTTTTGGTCAAAGAATTGGAATGGAAAGTCAACATTTCAGAACAGTTCAGTGACAACTTTGGTGGTGCCACTTTACTAAAATATCATCAACGCTATTGATGAGATTAAATTGACTTTAGATTATTATCTTCTCTTAAGAATTAGCTGGTTTATTTTTTTTATTATTCATGCATGGTGGAGTGTGAATGTCAGTCCATGCTATCCAAGAGGGAACTTGTGTCATTATGTATCAGCTAACAGTGGATGCCTGTTGTTTCAAACATACAGATGTAGACCTTTTTTGTGTAATGTGCATCAACAAATAAATTGCATTTCTATAAGTGTAGACTGAGCACACAATTATATTGAAAATTGATTGACATCCAGTGGTCAGGAAAATTGGGCAGGTGAGTATTTTGGGACTGAACAATTTTAGTTGTAGTCAAAGTCTGATGTCAAATCAGTTTTTTGTGCTTAATTAAAACTGTAAGAAAAGATCTTACTGCTAACTATTGTATTTGTAATTTTATCCTGGTTGTTTTTGTATTTTTCTTGGATACTGTGGATTGGTATGTAAGTACGCCCACACCCATACACACAGACACACATAGTTGTCACACCTACTCATTGGTGCCGATTGTTCTGAAGGTGAACAATAGCGGCATAAGCACGGACCAATCAGCAAGCGAGCGTAGTATTGAGCAATGGATAAAACGTCAGCTCAGGACACAGACAACAGTTTCACTTCTCTGAAGTCGAGACTCCCGTAGCTTTAACCGAGCAGAAGCCATTTTAATTGTTACTAAAACAGCAGAACTTCCTGAAGCCTAAACAAGCAAGTCGACTCGCCGGATCTTCACTGAGCGACTACCGGCCATCAGCCGAGAGTCACTCAACCAGGACAGATTCCATCTTCCTGCCGGATTCCGAAGGGTTGACTTTCAGGGAGAATTTGAAAGCGTGTTGTGGACACACAGTGAGTATATTGTAATTGCCAGTGAAGTACAAAGTGCTAACTAGGTTATTGCGATAAAGGAGGTGCCAGTGCTAGCTGGTTAGCCCGCTAGATAGCGCTGTAACACAACATGTATGTATAGGCAACTAGCGCTTAGGAAATGATAAGTGTAGCGAGTGGTAATACAACGGGACTTCAGTGTCCATGCTGTTACAGTCATTGGCTGTCTACTCGGCGCTCAGAGGAGAGCTAGGCATCTGGTAGCTGTTGGGTGGCGGGAATGGGCTCCACATTGTGTTGTATGGTTGGAGAAAGGTGTAGTTGAAACCATTATCATTCTGGGGAAAAACGCTGGCTATTCGAGCCAGACTAACTCGGATATAGTCAGGAGTATTGATCCTGTTAAACCTGTATGTTTTGTGTGTTTTTTTGGTTTTCTATCAAGATGGTAATAGAGGGGAGAAGTAACCAGTATTTGTATTAGTGCAGTATTAAATGATGAATGTCGTTAATACAGTAAGGAAAGTTTCATAGATGTTTACAGTTTTGTAGGTTGGAATTGGGCAAAACCTAGCTATAACAGACTCCATAGCAAAGGGCATGCGACTTAAAGAGCCAGCAGTAGGGTTTGTGTTGTGGAGCGTGATGGATGAAGTACAGTTGTGTTGAAGAAGGATTTGTTGTGTAGTTACAGATGTATCACACAATGTCATTGTCCATTTATTGCAGGTAACACGTTTATTTTAAGCAATTGTGCCTATATGATTTTAGATGCCACGAGGCAAGGGGTACCGTCGTTCCCAGGCCGCCAAGAGGAGGGTGGCGGAGAGGCGTACTGTGGACGTGGAACCTCAGCAGCCCTGCAACACCAGCAGTGCACGTATGTAACTGACCATTTTTCTCAGTAAATGTGTTCCTTTATGTGTACAGTGTAGGGTCTTGTTGCATGTGTGTAAATTCTGTTTTACTGTGGGTTTGGTACAGTTTTCCTATTGTGTGTAGTTGTGGTGATAATTTATGGTTTGTGAAAGTTTACTAAGTTGTTGTGGTTGTCTTTGTGTCTGTGTATAAATAGGCAGGGGTACAGGTTACCGCCATGCAGTGCGAAAGTGGCCAATTTCATCCTTGACCGGACGAAGCCACAAGCTGGTCGTTCCAGTCGAGTCACCAGACAAGAAGGTATTATTGTTGTTGAAGTCATGATCAAAGCAATTGATTTGTGGAATGTTTACAGCTTGCATTTTAAAACAAATTTATCTGTTTTTCCAGTTTGTGTTGGTTGTCGGTGACTCTCATCTACGAGCCATTGCGGATGGTTTCGTGAAGATGCCAGAGGGAGGACTTTCCTTTGGTGTCATGTCGACCCCGGGGGCTGCCGCGGCCGACCTGAGGACTGAGGTGCTGAACGCTGCCGTGCCTCGGACACCCGACGCAGTCTGCCTTCTGGCTCCTAGCAACAACCTGACAGCCAGCAGGACGGTTGGCGAGGCAGGGGCAGACTTTGCCAGGCTCCTGGCAAGTGTGTGCAGTCGCTGGCAAACGGTAAGCCTAATTGTTTTTGTATTTATTATTAGTAGTATCTCTTTTGTACTATAATGGATGCGGCTGTTGCAGAACAATGTATATGTATGTAATAACGGTATGACATTTTGTGAAATAATGCCCTATTGTTTTGTATAGGTGTTTGTCTTGGACTTTCCTCCGCGGCTGAACATCGAGGTGGGTCAGCAGGAGCTCCTGCGTCAGGAGTTTCATCGTGTGGCGGCACGTATGGGTAAGTTTGAAAAGATTTTAGTTAAGTGCAGTGACACGTATATGTCCAGATATGTCTGTTATGTATAGTAACAGGGTATATGTTCTTAGGCTAAGTGATTGAATGGATATTTTATGTTCCATAATATTTGTAATGGTTTTGTAATTAACAAACAGCGCATAGTTAGAATATATGTATATATGTATTCATATGTCAATAATTGATTATATTTCTTTTGTTTGTTAGGTGTGAAGTACTGCTACGTCGCTGAGCACTTTCCTTTGAACCGCCTTGAGCTGTGGAGCAGAGATGGTGTAAGTAGAATATGTGGTGCCATGTATACGTCTTGTGGTTGATATGGCAAGTTGACATGACAGATACATATTGAGATTTAAATGTCAGTGTGTTAATATTATTGTGAATAACTTATTTTTGCAGGTCCACTTGAGCGACAGCGAGGGGATGGAGGTCCTCGTGCAGTTGCTGTGGATTTTCGCTTACCAGCAACTGGAGACACCAGCGCCAACGCCAGTGGTTCCTCCCAGGGCGTCACCGCCACGGTTCTCCCCGAAGGTGGTCGTGAAGGGGGAGGTCAGTGTGCCACGTCCACCACCGAACCCCTTTGAGTGGACACTCGTCGGACGCGGCAGGAAGGTAAGAGGTCGCACACTGTAATTGTACGGGAGAGACTTTGATGTGATGTGTTCTAAGCAGTTTACCTTAGCAATGTTCAAAGGGTATTTATTTGTTTAATACAAACTATGCAATTTCTCATTACAGAGGTGCCAACCTGCAGAACGTGAGCTGTCCAGTGGCGCATCCAAAAGGATGATGGTTCAGCAGCAGGTTTGTTAAATTTATGCTTTACTATAAACAATTAGGATAGGTTTATTGATTTTATGTGTGTGGTTTGCTTTTTGACCAGACAAATTGTAAGCAATAGTCTTTCTGCATTTGTATTTCACAGGTGTTGAAGGAGTGTTCCATCCCGCTAACACGCGTGAGGTTTAGCAGTGCCATGTTGGACGCGATGGAGGAAGTCGTTCCATCGGATCTCACTAGCCCTGTGCAGTCCAGCGCTGTTCCAAAAGGCAGAAAGGTAATTTGAATGCAAATTGTATCTGTTGGTTGAGGCTTTACTGTAAACGGTGTCCTTTGTCTGACACACTTTTATTAACAGGCAACATTGCTTATATTGTCCACAAGGAGCTATGCCCCAAATATGGCTTTAAAAAGTTTATGATGTTTTTCTTACATTAGAAACAGAAGGTGGAACAGCAGAAGAAACCACCTGCCTCCAAGAGGAGATTGGCAGAGAAGCAGGTTTGTTTTTTTGGTTGTAATGCAGTATTAACATATTTGAAATTGTTTGCTGTACAGTTTGAGTAGATTGGTTGTAATGGCATTTTTACATATGTTTGTAGTATCTAGTAATTGTTTTACATTAATTGTGAAACAATGACAAGAGGCATGGTTTATTTGGTGTATGCAGCGCATTCAACTGTGTTCTTTTTAGGTGGAGGCCTGCGTTGCGGGGGTCTGTCCAAAGCCAGCACGTGCCAGGGCTGTGAAAGTGGCTGTGAAGGAGGAGGTTGGTGCACTTTGTGTGTCATTTGAACGGTGCATGCACAGCTATTTCAGTGTCAATGTTAATGCAGTATAAATTTGAATTAAAAGCAACACTTGCATGTTATTTGTGCTAATTAAGTAGTAAATAGTTGTAGTTGGTGCTTTATATAGGTTAGGTAGCATCAAGTGTACTCATGAAGCAGCAGACGTCATTGTAGTTTCATTCAATGTGTGTAAATAAACATATGTTGTTTATGTAGATCACTCAATTGCTGTTTATGTCTAGGTTGAGCCAGAAGCGAGCGTCGTGGGGCTGTCTCCAAAGCCATCACCTGCCAGGGCTGTGAAAGTGGCTGTGAAGGAGGAGGTTAGTGTACTTTGTGTGTTTTTTGAACGGCTGTGCATAGTTAGTTTACTATCATTGTTAATGCAGTATAAATTAGAATTAAAAACAACACTTCAATGTTATATGTGCTCATTAATAAATACATGGTTTGCTGGTGGCCTTTATATAGTCCAGGATGCATCAAGTGTACACATTGAAATGCCAACAGATGTCATTGTGGTTGCATGCAATGTGTATGTGTGTAGTTGAACATATTTTGTGTATGCAACTCATTCAAGTGTATTTTTGTTTTCCAGGTGGAGGTGTCTCTGAAGCCATCACTGGCCAGTGTCGCGAAAGCGGTTGTGAAGGAGGAGGGTTTTGGTATGCGGCGCACACCAAGATTCGACAAAGGTCAGGGCTCTCTTAATTCTAATGCTGGTGTGGGTTTTGCAAAAGTGCAAGTGGCATGTGTGACTGATGCGTGTGTTGGTCGCGATGGTACAGATGAGGTTGTAGAAGTTGTTTCTGGCAGAGTAGCAGTTGAAAGCATTCACGTTACAGCTGAGCCTGAGGAGTGTAGTGCTATCAGGGCTGGAAACAGTGTTCGAGGTTCATTTCATCAGGGAAATGATCGGTTTGCATATGCGGGTGTTCAGTGTATGGCAATAGGGCTGGTAAGCCTAGCAAAACATACGGTTGACAGTGTTTTTTCATGGCAGACAAAAGATCTAGACACGGTTGTAGTTTTAGGTGACGAGTTGTACACGTCTCTGCGAGGCAACAAGATGATCAGTGGCGGTTCGGATCTGTTGTGTGTTCCCGATTTGCCTAAACAGGCAGTTATTGATGGACAGAAGTTTGAGTTTGAATACGGTGACTATGTGTCTGGTAGAGTAAATGTGGTTGATGGAGACCTTATCCAGGCTGGTGTACACATGTCTCTACTATCCGGATTGGAAAAGATGTTTGCACAGTATCACACATGTTTGCTGACATTGGGTGGTAGCACATGTGCAATCATTTGTCACAATGGAACGTATGCAGTGGTTGATTCACATGCACGCAATGCTGCTGGAATGGTAGATGTAGATGGGCGCAGTGTTATTGTATATTTTAGTTGTATTAAGGATTTGTATGATTACACATGCAAATTGGCTGCATCGCTCGGTGGAAGGCAAAAGCCTTTTGAGATTGCTGGTGTGTGTGTCATTCACACAGGGTCAAATGAAAGCAGTCAGTCTGTGTCACCAAAAGGTGAAAGTAGAGCTTGTGTATCTTATAAAAAGGAAACGGATCATGTTAGTGTAGTTGATTCAGATGTTGTGTTTGTCAGTGTTGCGCCTTCAGAAAAGCAGTTTAATCCTATTTGTAGAGAAGTTGCACAAGCTTTATGTAGAGAGTTGAATGTGGAGTGTGAGAAAGTTGATGCATTGATTTCTATTGCAGTTTGTATGTTGGGAACTCCATGCAAGAATGAGAGTATAGTTGCTGATGGTAATTGTTTCTTTCGCGCGATGTCCCAAGCTGTGAGTGGCACGCAGAAGAATCATAGGAAAATTAGACTTGCAGTTGTTAAACAGTTAGAAAGGAATGCAGTGCAGTATGAGAATATTTTGAGGAGTGAATATTCTTCGATGGCAGAGTACCTTAGTAAAACAAAAATGCGATATGTTGGCAGTTGGGCAAGCGAAGTGGAAATTCAAGCAGCAGCAGATTGTTTTAGAGTGAATGTGTTTACATATTATGATGGCCGATGGCTAGAATATGGTTGCAAGAATAGGCGTGTGTCAGAACAGGGGATCTACTTGGAAAATTGCAACGGTAACCATTATGAAACTGTTGTTTGTGTTCATCGGCCTCAACTGCAGGGTTGTTTTGGTTTCTGCAAGTTGAATAGGTTGTATTCTGAAGGGTACAATGTTAGGCGGCAAAGTGCAGAGAAAGGTTCAGAGCCCAAGACAAGGAAAACAGTTGAGTGTACAACTGGTTTTGCTCCAGTTGTAGCATCAAGTTGTGGGAATGAAAGAGTAGTGTATATTGAGGACAATGTAACAAATGAGCAAAGAGATTGTGATGGTGTAGACGAGGTGAGTAAAACCACATTCAAATTTAGTCCTGTGTGCACTGAAGTTGCAAAAACATTATGTAGTAAATGTAATGTGGAGTTTGAGAAACAGGATGTGCAAGTGCATATAGAGTATGGTTGTTTGGGTGGTGTGTGCAAAACAAATACAATCGTAGAGGATGGTAATAGCTTTTTTAGATCAGTATCGCAGGTTATCTGTGGTTCTCAAAAAAGTCATCTAAAAATTAGACATGTTGTTGTTAAGTACATGGAAAGTCATAGTGAAGAATACATGACATATTTGGATAAAGACTATGCTTCAGTGGTAGAGTATATTAACAAGTCACAAATGAGGTATGTTGGCAATAGGGCTACAGAAATAGAAATGCAAGCAACAGCAAATGCTTTTGGAGTGGACATATTTATATACAGTGGTGAAAGGTGGCTCAAATACAGTAGTATTAGCTCAATGTTGACAAATGAAGGAATTTATTTGAAACATTATGACAATAATCACTTTGAGTCAGTAGTTTGTGTCCAACATGTTGATAAGCAGGTTTGCTTTGATTTGTGCAAATTGGGTAATTTATCTGAGACACAGTACATGAGTACAAGGAACTTGAAAGGGCAGGCACAGAGTGGTGCAAATATCAGCTGTTCTTCTATCGGGCATATTTATTCAAAGTACGTGCAACAGAAACGGAACATATTAATGAAAATGTATTATAAGAACAACAAGGTTTACAAAGACAAGCATAAAGAAAGATCAGTGAAAAAGTATAGCAATGTAGAATATCAACGAAGAGTAAAACTGGCTCATAAAATGCGGTATTGTAGGGACGAAAAATACAAAAACATGCAAATAGCCTATAGTCAATTAAGATACCATGGAAACGCATTGTATATGCAAAAGAGCAAGGAGTTTAGTCAATGGAAATATAAAATGAATTTGTTACATATGCACACAGTAAAGGAAATGAGTAAAAGGAGATACCAGCAAAATGTGCTGCATAGAGAAAAAGTAAAGGCCATGAGTAAAAAGAAATATCAACAAAATGTGTTGCATAGAGAAAACGTAAAGGACATGAGTAAAAAGAAATATCAACAAAATGTGTTGCATAGAGAAAACGTAAAGGACATGAGTAAAAAGAAATATCAACAAAATGTGTTGCATAGAGAAAACGTAAAGGACATGAGTAAAAAGAAATATCAACAAAATGTGTTGCATAGAGAAAACCTAAAGGACATGAGTATAAGAAAGTATCATGGAGATCCTGCGCATAAGAAGTGTGTTACAGCAGCTAACAAGCTGAAGAGGCAAGTAATGAAAGAAAAGGCTGAGCAGTTTGATTTTGTTATGGAGCAGTTTTTGGAGCAAGTAAAAAATGGGCCAGATTTTGTGTGTTGCGTTTGCCATAGATTGTTGTTTAGACATCAGGTTTTAACTTGTAAAAGAGATTATTATAACAAGAGGAAAGCAATAGCTTCGATTGCAGATAAATGCATAACTGAAGATTACTTACACAAATGTAATGAGGACTGTGTAATGCCGTGTCAGTGGTTGGATACAGCTAGAGGTCAGCTGTGGATATGCTATACATGTCATTATAAGATTAATAAAGGTGAAATGCCACCTGAATGTGCATTGAACAATTTAGGCGTTCAACCTATTCCAGCAGAATTGGCATGTTTGAATAGCTTGGAACAACATCTGATTGCTTTACATATACCCTTTATGAAAATGTTAGCATTACCTAAAGGTGGGCAAAATGGAGTACATGGACCAGTGACATGTGTTCCAGCAAACATTGTGCAGACTAGCAATTTGCTGCCACATTCCAATATGGAAGGGTCTTTGTTGCCTGTAAAATTGAAGCGTAAGCTAACTTATAAAGGGCATTATGAGTATCAGTTTGTTGACACTATGCACATAAGGCAAGCATTACAATATTTAAAACAGACAAATGTGCATTATAAAGATATAGAGTTTAATGAAACGTGGGTAAATGAGTTTTGTAGGGAACAAGATGATGAGGTTTTAGGAAAGAACAGTGAGACCAATGTAGACTGTGGCGAAACATCTACAGATGTTGTTGAAGATGAACTTTTGCACGATAGACAGCAACATTGTATGTTTCAGGACACGTGTCTCATGCCTGTTGACATTGGTCAGGAAGCGCTGGATCAGCATTATGACGGTATATTGAATGTGGCGCCAGCAGAAGGGAATAGTCCTGTTCAATTGCTTGCCGATCACGCAAACGAGGCTAAATGTTTTCCGGTGTTGTTTCCACAGGCATGTAATACATATCATGCTAGTAGAGACAAGCGGTTGACATTGTCGCGTTATTTCAATAATAGAATATTACATGCGGATGGCAGGTTTGCTCAGAATGTCGAGTATATCTTTTTTGCTCAGTACATGTCTGAGATTGAACAGGTGAAATCAAGTGTGTCGATAGCGGTAAGAAAAGGGAAAGGAGGTCATAGGGCCCAAAATGTTAGTGATAATGTGTTGAAGGATGAGGACTCCTTGAAGAAGTTGTTGGAGTTTGATGATGGGTATCGTTTCCTCAAACCTATTAGAGGAACCCCCGCGTTTTGGCAAACGGCGCAGCGTGACCTCCTGGCTTGTGTTCGGCAGCTTGGCGTGCCTACTTGGTTTTGTTCGTTTTCGTCTGCTGATATGCGATGGACAAATCTTCTCTATAGCATATTGAAACAGCAAGGTAGAACAGAAACGGTAGAAGAGTTAGAGTGGACAGACAGGTGTGACCTGTTGCGGCGCAATCCCGTCACCGCAGCGAGGATGTTTGATTTTCGGTGGCATTGTTTTTTAAGGGAGGTACTTATGTCCCCATTGAATCCGATTGGGAAAATCAAAGATTATTTTTATAGGGTGGAGTTTCAGCAGCGTGGGTCACCTCATGTCCATTGCCTGTTTTGGATTGAGAACGCCCCGCTGATTGATAAAAACACGGACGACGAGGTAACTGAATTTATTGATAAATATGTAACATGTGAATTGCCATCACAAGATGACACATTATTGGATATCGTCACATCTGTGCAGCAGCATTCGAAGCGACATGCAAAAACTTGTAAAAAGAAAAAGACTGTTTGTCGTTTCAATTTTCCTAGGCCGGCATCTGCTCGTACATTTATATGTCGTGCCAAAAGTGACGAAGATAGCAAAAAAAGGTGTACTTGTCAGGTAGACGAGACCAATAATGTGTCACCATGTGCATGTGTAAATCAGGCACAGGAAGAGTTTGAGAGCATGAAAAGCGATCGGGCAGCAGAAATTATGACGGCCATCAAGACGGCGCTTTCAGACGAGAACAGTAGCTATAATAGTGTAGAACATTTGTTTAGCAGTTTAGGTTTAAATCAAGCTACTTTTGAGTCTGCATATAAACGCCTTGGACGTAACACACACGTTGTGTTGAAAAGGCAGGTTAACGAGGTTTGGGTTAACCAATATAGCAAGCCACTGTTAAAATGTTGGAATGCAAATATGGACATCCAGTATGTTGTCGATGCATATGCCTGTGTAGTGTACATAATCTCTTATATTTCAAAGGCGGAAAGGGAGATGGGATTGTTGTTAGGGAACGCCCAGAGAGAAGCATCAAAAGACCAAAACGTTAGCGCAAAAGATGCATTGAAAGCTCTAGGCGGCGTTTACCTACACAACAGAGATGTGTGCGCTCAGGAAGCTGTGTACAGGCTAACAAATATGCATTTGAAACAATGTTCGAGGAAAGTCGTATTTGTACCAACAGGCGCCAACGTAGTTAAAATGAGTTTGCCGTTAAACGTGTTGAGGCAAAAGGCATCATCACATGATCTTACAACAGAAGACATGTGGATGACTAGTTTTGTTGACCGTTATAAGAATAGGCCAAACGATCGCGCTTTCAATGACATGTGTATGGCAACATTTGCATCGGAATATCGGGTTTTGAGTAAAAACGAAAAATCCCAGACTCCGATTAAATTAAACAACGATTGTGGTTTTGTCACTAAAAGAACACGAACACAACCTGCGGTTGTCCGTTATGTGCGCTTTTCTGAGACAAAAAATCCAGAATTGTTTTATCAGAGTATTATGCAGTTGTTTTTGCCATACCGTGTAGATGTGCAGCTAAAACCTCAAAACTGTGAAACATTTGAGCAGTTTTACATGAATGGTCATGTGAGGTTTAGCGATGGATCGAGACATTCGGTCAAGTCCGTCGTCGCCTTAAATAGAAGCAGGTTTGAAATGGAAGCAGAAGAATTGGATAATATCCAGGATAGACTCGATACAGACGGTGTTTTAGAAGATGCGTGGTGCGAGCTGTGCCCAGAGCAGGAGTTGGAGCGTTTGCAGTGTGAGCAGGAACGGACAGACAAAGAACCGACAGCGGAAGAACAGGAGGAAAGTATTCCTGATTTAGCGGTAAGTAGGCAACAAGTTGCACATTCGGAAAAGAGAAATAATATCATGTGTAGACTTGACGGGTTGGCTCTAATTAGGTCTCTGAATGAGACACAGCTGTCTGTTTTTCATCAGATTCGAAAATGGTGCTTAAGCAAACTGTTTAAGGAAAAGCCAGATCCGTTTCATGTGTTTATTACAGGTGGTGCAGGGACAGGAAAAAGCCATTTAATTAAAGCTATTCAGTATGAGGCAATGAGGTTATTGGCACCAGTGTGTCGTCTGCCTGACAACATTTGTGTTGTGTTAACCGCTCCTACAGGGATTGCTGCATACAATTTGCATGCAGCAACTATTCACAACACATTTAGCATTGGCAAAGATGTACGCTTACCTTACACACCTTTAGGTGAGGAAAAGCTCAACTCTTTGCGTGCTAAATATAGTGATCTGCAGATTTTGATTATCGATGAAATATCTATGGTAGATCACAGACTGTTGTCTTATATTCACGGTAGACTAAGACAAATTAAACACACTGGTGACTTTTCCCCATTTGGAAATGTGAGCGTAATCGCTGTTGGAGATTTTTTCCAGCTGCCTCCAGTAAAAGGTAAACCCCTGTATGTCGATGACGTAGGCAGCAGCTTGTGGTCTAGCTTGTTTAGTGTTGTGGAATTAAAAGAAGTAGTTAGGCAGAAAGATCGTGTGTTTGCAGACTTGTTGAACAGGATAAGAACTCGTTCAAAAGGGACCCCAATGTTAAGTAGTGACATTGAAATATTGAAACATTGTGAAACTGGTGAAGTCAGCTCAGCTTTACACATATTCCCTACAAATAGTCAAGTAGAAGAGCATAATGTTGAGCAACTATTTAGGACATGTCCTGAATATGTCACAATAGCTGCTCAGGATTTTGTAAATAATAAGAAAACTGGCAAGCTGGAATTAAAAAGTGGACAGCATGTTAAGGTGTATGATACATGTTTGGCTGCACAGCTGTTGTTAGGGAAGGACGCACGTGTAATGTTGTGCAAAAACGTGGACGTTGCAGACGGTCTGGTTAATGGCGTATGTGGCACAGTAACACATATAGTTGGCTCCACAAATAATAAATTCCCTCAAAAGGTGTACGTCAAATTCGATGATAATCACGTTGGCGCACAGAGGAGGAAACAATGTGCAAGTGTTTCTGTAGATTTCATGGGCTCTACGGGTATTGAACCAGAGGAAGAAAGGGTGACCAATAAAGGTGGATTGCGACGCCAATTTCCACTTAAACTCGCTTGGGCTTGTACAGTACATAAAGTACAAGGCATTACTGTGGATAATGCTGTAGTGTGTCTCAAAAGAATATTTTCTGCAGGACAGGCGTACGTGGCGTTAAGTCGCGTTAGAAGTTTGTCAGGGTTGATTATTCAAGATTTTGACGAAAAAACCTTATACTGTAAGGACAACATTAAGGATGCAATTCACAGTATGCCCCCATTCTTAATTGACATTATGACAAAGCACACATTGAATACAAACACATTTACTGTGTTTTTGATGAATGTGCAAAATTTGTCAGGACATGTATCTGATTTGGCATTGTGTACACAGCATTTGCAGCTTAACTGTATTGCTGTTACAGAAACATGGCTACCTGCTGGTTCCTCTGCCCAAACACTAAACATTGACGGTTTTAGTTTTCATAGTCATCCTCGAAGTCTGTCATACACCAGCAACAATCCAGCATTGATTGAATTGCAAGGCCAACAACGTGGTGGTGTTGGCATGTACATTGCTGACAATTTGACAGACAACATTTTGAATCTACCAGATGTCAATTTAGAATGTCTGGTCTACAACTGTGTTACTTACAACATATTAATAGCAGTCATTTATCGCCCACCATCATATCCAATGTCTTTGTTTAAAGTACATCTAAAAAGACTGCTCGACTCGCTAGAGCCGTTAAGTAACACAATTGCTGTGATGGGAGATTTTAATGATGACATTTTGAAAGTCTCAACAATTTGTACTTTTATGACAGACAGAGGCTATGTTCAACTTGTCTCGCAGCCCACTACAGAAAAAGGCACAATAATTGATCATGTGTATGTTAAAACGACACATTATGATGTGGAGTCAATAGTGTTGCCTACATATTTCAGTTATCATGAGGGGATTGTATGTTCTTTTAAATGTACAACTTTCCCAAATGACCAGGCAGAATAACTTCAGACTTGTAACAGCTGTGGCTTTTTATCTCTGCTGGCGGTTAGGGTTTGGTTTCTTTTGCTGTTCATCATCTCTGCTGAGGGTTAGGGTTCGGTGTCTGTTCTGTTCTCATCTCTTAAATTATAATACAATATACATTTTATCAATTATTTTATATGTGTGAATCTATAATATCTGTGTGCAATATAATATATATTTAAATTATTATTTATGTTATGTTTCCTCTATGAGTTCTTGTATGTTATTCAATGTGTGTTGCAATAATGTGTGTTCTTTTCCTGCATTTCAACAGCATTTCTAACTAAAACATGTATCAACAAACATTTATCTAACACAAGTATGTGCATATATAGATATATATATATACATATATAAATGAATATAATGTATATGTGTGTCAGATAAATGTATAGCACTTATTCAAAATTGCACTAATTATGTAATTATAAACATTTGGTGAAGAAAATGAAGTAGAATTGTGCCTTTCTATGAAATGCTGGCACTCATATGCTGTTCTAATGCAGGTTTTGCTTTACCTTCCATGTAGAGTCCAAAAGGAAAAGTCACTGATATTGCTACTCCTGGTTTACTAGGATGGGGTTCGATCCCCTGCAGTGTCCTGCTGATTGTTTTGGCATTTACATGAAAGCCCTTTTTTTCCGATTGTCTATACCAACTGTCACTAACTTCCATGCCACTAAAACAACTTGTTGCAACTTAATACATTAACACTCTCAACTGTGACTAGCTTTCGTAACACTGGTTTCTTTTCCAGCATTACAACAGCATTTGCAACTAAAACATGTATTGACAAACATTTACCTCAAATGTAGCACTTATTCAAAACTGCACTAATTACATAAGTATCCACATTTGGTGAACCAAATGCAGGACAGTTATGCTATAATATGAAATGCTGGCACTCATATGCTGTTGTAATGTAGGTTTTGCTTTACCTTCCATGTAGCGTCAAAAAGCAAAAGTCACTGGTATTGGTACTCCTGGTTTACTAGGATGGGGTTCGATTCCCTGCAGTGTCCTGCTGATTGTTTTGACATTTACATGAAAGCCCAGATTATTTTCACTCAATGAATTGTCTCTACCAACTGTCACTAACTTCTGCAAAACTTTTTCTGTGCTTCCTACATTCAGCAATATCCATAACTGTATAAAATACAAATGGGTCTAGTCAATCTGCTAGGAGGAGTTTGTAAAAGTGTTGACACTGTAGTCTAAAATTCCCCACTCAATTCTACATGGCTACCTTCCTCTTGGGCGTAGGTCATGGCACAAACCGGCTTTTTTTTTTTTACGTCTTGACATGTTACAGTAGCCTGCCAACTTTTTACATGTAGGTGCACCGTTCCACAACGGCAACCTCATTGACACTTTGTAGGGGGCGCTATCACGCCATCTTGCCACAGCCAAGCCCATGACCCACACCAGTTAAAAAACCTCACTTCTGATGCATGTGCCAAGTTGTGCGTTTTCACACATCCCTAACCCCTCTAAACAGCTTCCTGTTTCAGGACAAATACTGAAAACAAGACGCAAAAACCTTTGATGCAAAAGCTTCAGTATTGAGCATCATCAAGGTCATAAGGCTTTTCTAACCACATTTGTGGTGCATTTGGTCAACCCACTTGAAGGAGTACATCAAAGTGTAAAATATGTCATTTGCTGTTGCCACTAGGTGGCGCTAGAGAACACCCACTAATCATATTTTATGTTCCAATATATCAAGTGTACACCACACCATGAAAACTTCATGTAAATCAAATGATGATTGTCACGCAAGGCTTACTTCCTGTTGCCAGTAGGTGGGGCAATGACTGTGACTCCCAATTGGCCTGTAGATGTCCTCAGGCCTGGACTCTTGTCCAGCATGTCAAATCTGGTGCAGATCAGACAATGTACGCTCAAGTTCACACAACTTCCTGTCGCCAGTAGGTGGCGCTATGACTATAACCGAATATCGGCACATAGATGTGTTCAGGCCTGCACCGTTATCAAACGTGTGAAGTTTGGGCCAGATTTGACCATGTACAGTCGCGTTACAACCCACTTCCTGTTTCGTGTCGCCAGTAGGTGGCGCAGTCCCTATGACTTCCAATTGGCCTGTAGATGTCCTCAGGCCTGGACTCTTGTCCAGCATGTGAAATCCGGTGCTGATCGGACGATGTAAACTCAAGTTAACGCAGCTTCCTGTTTCACGGCGAAACATCAAAATTCGCCGGGCCGCCATGGCAACGCCGTGCGACGAATGCTCCCGATCTTCACCACTGAGCGTCATCATGGTCCTACGGCTTTTCTGACCACATTTGAGGTGGCTCTGGTCAACCCGCTCGGAGTAGCACACCACAGTCTAAAACATGTCATTTCCTGTCGCCAGTAGGTGGCGCTATGACTATAACCGAATATCGGCACGTAGACGCGTTCAGGCCGGGACTCTCATGCAACGTGTGAAGTTTGGTCCAGATTTGACCATGTACAGGCCAGTTACAAGCCACTTCCTGTTTCGTGGCAAAACGGGAAAATTCAACGCCATGCCACGCCCACGCCGTGTGACGAAAACTCAAGCTTTTGATAACTTTTCATCGTCGAGGTCTCTTATACAAGCTGACCGAGTTTGACGCGGATCCGATCAACCGCCTAGGAGGAGTTCGTTAAAGTACGACCCGTGCAAACGCCCAAAAACGGCCCAAAATGTGGCACTCAATTCAAAATGGCGGACTTCCTGTCGGGTTTAGGCCAGGGCACCAAGAGGCTTTTTTTTAAGTCTGGACATGATACATGTGCATACCAAGTTTCGTACGTCTAGGTGAAACAGAAAGGTGGGGGCTTTTGTTTTGAAATTTTGTAGGGGGCGCTATCGAGCCATTTTGCCACACCCATGTCCAAGACCCATAAAATATCAAATTTTTCGCCACTTCTGACTGGTGTGCAAAGTTTGGTCCGTTTTCGAGCACTTTTAGCCCCTCAAAAATGCGATTTAAGAGTCAGAATAAAGATAATAATAATAATTAAAACTGCAAGCAGTGATGAGCGGGCCCTCGCCTCCGTGTGCAAGTCGGGGTGTGTCGCAGCCGCGGGACATGTAGACGTCCTCAGGCCTGGACTCTCGTCCCTCATGTGAAATCCGGTGCAGATCGGACAAAGTACGCTCAAGTTCACACAAGTTCCTGTCGCCAGTAGGCGGCGCTATGGCTATAACCGAATATCGGCACGTAGACGCGTTCAGGCCGGGACTCTCATCCGACATGTGAAGTTTGGGCCAGATTTGACCACGTAGAGTCGAGTTACAACCCACTTCCTGTTTCGTGTCGCCAGTAGGTGGCGCAATGCCTATGACTCCCAATCGGCCTGTAGATGTCCTCAGGCCTGGACTCTGGACCAGCATGTGAAATCCGGTGCCGATCGGACGACGTAAACTCAAGTTAACGCAGCTTCCTGTTTCTAGGTGAAACATCGAAATTCGCCGCGCCGCCATGGGAACGCCGTTCGACCAACGCTCCCGATCTTCACCACGAAGCGTCATCAAGGTCCTACGGCTTTTCTGACCACATTTGAGGTGGATCTGGTCAACCCGGTAGTAGTAGCACACCCCAGTATAAAACATGTCATTTCCTCTCGCCAGTAGGTGGCGCTATGACTCTAACCGAATATCGGCACGTACACGTGTTCAGGCCGCGACTCTCATCCAACGTGTGAAGTTTGGGCCAGATGTGACCATGTACAGTGGTGTTACAACCCACTTCCTGTTTCGTGGCGAAACGTGGAAATTCGCCGCCTCACCACGCCCACGCCCTGTGACGAAAACGCAAGCTTTTGATAACTTTTCATCGTCCAGCTCTTTTATACACGCTGACCGAGTTTGACGCGGATCCGATCATTCGCCTAGGACGAGTTCGTTAAAGTACGACCCCTGCAAACGGCCAAAAACGCCCCAAAATGTGGCACTCAATTCAAAATGGCCGACTTCCTGTCGGGTTTAGGCGCATGGTACCTATGGACTTTTTTGTAAGTCTGGACACGATACACGTGTCTACCAAGTTTCGTACGTCTAGGGGAAACGTACAGCCGTGAGTATTTTTTTGAAATTTTGTAGGGGGCGCTATCGAGCCATTTTGCCACACCCATGCGCGAGACCCATAAAATATCAAATTTTTCGCCACTTCTGATGCGTGTGCAAAGTTGCGCAACTTTTTGAGTACGTTTAGGCCCTCAAAAGTCCGATTTTCATTAGCGACTAAGAAAAAGAATAATAATAATAATAATAATTCCTTCAATTTCAATAGGGCTTCGCACGAAGTCGTGCTCGGGCCCTAATAATAATAATAATTCCTTCAGTTTCAATAGGGCTTCGCACGAAGTCGTGCTCGGGCCCTAATAATAATAATAATAATAATAATAATAATTCCTTCAGTTTCAATAGGGCTTCGCACGAAGTCGTGCTCGGGCCCTAATTAAAACTGCAAGCAGTGATGATCGGGCCCTCGCCTCTGTGCGCAAGTCGGGGTGTGCTGCGGCCGCGGCGTCGTTACCGGACACCGACCGGTCGACGTGGCCCACACAGTGAAAATTCCATGTAAATCCAGTGGCGATTGTCACGCAAGGCTTACTTCCTGTCGCCAGTAGGTGGTGCAGTGCTTGTGACTCCCAATCGGCCTGTAGATGTCCTCAGGCCTGGACTCTTGTCCGGCATGTGAAATCCGGTGCAGATCGGACAACGTACGCTCAAGTTCACACAACTTCCTGTCGCCAGTAGGTGGCGCTATGACTATAACCGAATAGCGGCCTGTAGATGTGTTCAGGCCTGGACCGTTATCAAACGTGTGAAGTTTGGGCCTGATTTGACCTTGTACAGTCGCGTTACAACCCACTTCCTGTTTCGTGTCGCCAGTAGGTGGCGCAATGCCTATGACTCCTAATCGGCCTGTAGATATCCTCAGGCCTGGACTCTTGTCCAACATGTGAAATCTGGTGCTGATCGGACGATGTAAACTGAAGTTAACGCAGCTTCCTGTTTCATGGCGAAACATCGAAATTCGACGCCACGCCACGCCCACGCCGTGTGACGAAAACTCACAGTTCGCACAACTTTGCATCGTCGATGTCTTTTATTCACGCTGACCAAGTTTGACGTGGATCCGATCAACCGCCTAGGAGGAGTTCGTTAGAGTACGACCCCTGCAAATTCACACAGCTTCCTGTCGCCAGTAGGTGGCGCTATGACTATAACCGAATATCAGCACGTAGACGCGTTCAGGCTGGGACTCTCATCCAACGTGTGAAGTTTGGTCCAGATTTGACCATGTACAGGCCAGTTACAAGCCACTTCCTGTTTCGTGGCGAAACACGGAAATTCCACGCCACGCCACGCCCACGCCGTGTGACGAAAACTCACAGTTCGCACAACTTTGCATCGTCGAGGTCTCTTATACACGCTGACCAAGTTTGACGTGGATCCGATGAACCGCCTAGGAGGAGTTCGTTAAAGTACGACCCCTGCAAATGGCCAAAAACGCCCCAAAATGTCGCATTCAATTCAAAATGGCGGACTTCCTGTTGGGTTTAGGCGCATGGTACCTACAGACTTTTTTTTAAGTCTGGACATGATACACGTGCCTACCAAGTTTCGTACATCTAGGTGAAATGTACGGCGGGGTGTACTCCGTTGAAAATTTGTAGGGGGCGCTATTGAGCCATTTTGCCACGCCCATGCGCGAGACCCATAAAATATCAAATTTTTCGCCACTTCTGATGCGTGTGCAAAGTTGCGCAACTTTTCGAGCACGTTTAAGCCCTCAAAAGTCCGATTTTTTTTAGCGAAGGAGAAAAATAATAATAAGAATTCCTTCAGTTTCAATAGGGCTTCGCACGAAGTCGTGCTCGGGCCCTAATAATAATTCCTTCAATTTCAATAGGGCTTCGCACGAAGTCGTGCTCGGGCCCTAATAATGATTAAAACTGCAAGCAGTGATGGGCGGGCCCTCGCCTCTGTGTGCAAGTCGGGGTGTGCTGCAGTCGGGGTGTGTAGCAGCCGCGGCCTCGTTACTGGACATTGATTGGTCGATGTGGCCCACACCATGAAAATTGCATGTAAATCCAATGATGATTGTCACACAAGGCTTACTTCCTGTCGCCAGTAGGTGGCGCAATGCCTATGACTCCTAATTGGCGTGTAGATGTCCTCAGGCCTGGACTGTAGTCCAGCATGTGAAATCTGGTGCAGATCGGACGATGTAAACTCAAGTTATCGCAGCTTCCTGTTTCATGGCGAAACATCGTAATTCGCCGCGCCGCCATGGCAACGCCGTTCGACGAAAGCTCCCGATGTTCGCAACTAAGCGTCATCATGGTCCTACGGCTTTTCTGACCACATTTGAGGTGGATCTGGCCAACCCGCTGGGAGAAGCACAGCAAAGTTTAAAACATGTAATTTCCTGTCGCCAGTAGGTGGCACTATGACTATAACCGAATATTGGCATGTAGATGTGTTCAGGCTGGGACTCTCATCAAATGTGTGAAGTTTGGGCCAGATTTGACCATGTACAGGCCAGTTACAAGCCACTTCCTGTTTCGTGGCGAAACATGGAAATTCGACGCCACGCCACGCCCACGCCGTGTGACGAAAACTCACAGTTCGCACAACTTTGCATCGTCGAGGTCTTTTATACACGCTGACCAAGTCTGACGTGGATCCAATGAACCGCCTAGGAGGAGTTCGTTAAAGTACAACCCCTGCAAATGGCCAAAAACGCCCAAAAATGTCACAATCAATTCAAAATGGCCGACTTCCTGTTGGTTTTAGGCGCATGGTACCACCAGACTTTTTTTTAAGTCTGGACATGATACACGTGCCTACCAAGTTTCCTAAGTCTAGGACAAACGTACGGCGAGGGATACTCCGTTGAAATTTTGTAGGGGGCGCTATCGAGCCGTTTTGCCACGGCCATGCGCAAGACCCATAAAATATATAATTTTTCGCCACTTCTGATGCGTGTGCAAAGTTTCGCAACTTTTCGAGCACGTTTAGGCCCTCAAAAACGCGAGCAAACAATAAAAATAAATATAGCCGCAAGCGGCAATGACGGGGTCCAAGAATCTGGTGACCTCTAGGGTACATGCGTGTTGTTGGCACCAAATTTTGCACATGGCCTCAGAGTTGATACCTGCACAAGTGCACCAACTTTGGTTAAGATAGTACAAGGCGTTCATGAGTTATGGCTCATTTTGTCACATATGTGCCACGCCCTACAATTGATTGGCCTATAGCGGCCAGATGATATGGAGTACATGAAATCTTTTCATAACTTTTAATCAGGGGAGGCCAGAGATCATGCATACCAAATTTGGAGATGATTGCCTCAACGGTCTAGGAGGAGTTCGCAAAAATAGGTTTTTGAGAAAATTCAAAATGGCGGAAAATCTAGTCGGACGGAAATGGGCGTGGCCTATCTGGATAGATGCATGGGGATCCAGGGAATCCAGGAGAAGTGGAATTTTGATTCTGTGACTCACGGTTCAGAAGTTATGGACCAAAACGTGAAGTGGGCTGTTATAGCGCCACCTTCAGGTCGATTGGTGTCATTTTTTGTGCCTGAGTAGTGGGTGACATTTCCAACCTATGTGGAAAGTTTGGGTGCTGTGGGGCTTATGGTTTCTGAGGTCCAGATACTTTTAGGGCACGAGAAGAATAAGAAAAATAATAATCGGAAATATAGCCGCATGCGGCAATGACGGGGTCCAAGCATCTGGTGACCTCTAGGGTACATGCGTGTTATAGACACCAAATGTTGCACATGTCCTCAGAGTTGATACCTGCACAAGTGCACCAACTTTGGTTGAGATAGCACAAGGCGTTCATGAGTTATGGCTCATTTTGTCACATATGTGCCACGCCCTACAATTGATTGGCCTATAGCGGCCAAACAATATGGAGTACAGGAAATCTTTTCATGACTTTTAATCATGGGCATCCAGAGATCATGCATACCAAATTTGGAGATGATTGCCTCAACTGTCTAGGAGGAGTTAGCAAAAATAGTTTTTTTAGAAAATTCAAAATGGCGGAAAATCAAATATGGCGGGAATGGGCGGGGCCTATCACAATGATGCGGCTTTACCCAAGGAATACAGGAACAAAAGAATTTTGTTTCTATGATGTATAGTTACTGAGTTATGGGCATTTAAAATCTGAAACGTTGCTGTAGCGCCCCCTATGGGTGAAATGACAGCAAATTTGGGCTTTCATCTCAGAGTAGACATCTGCACATGTCTACCAAATTTGGTGCAGGTAGCATAATGCACTCATGAGTCATGGCAATTTTGTAAAATAGACCCCGCCCACAACGTTTGATTAAACTTTGGAAGCTAATTAAATCAGAACGGTAAGGTATATCAAAACGATTTCCATAACTTTTGATCATGGGGATCCAGAGGTGATGCACACCAAATTTGGAGATGATTGCCTCAACGGTCTAGGAGGAGTTCGCAAAAATAGGTTTTTGATAAAATTCAAAATGGCGGAAAATCTAGTCAGACGGAAATGGGCGTGGCCTATCTGGATAGATGCATGGGGATCCAGGGAATCCAGGAGAAGTGGAATTTTGATTCTGTGACTCACGGTTCAGGAGTTATGGACCAAAACGTGCAGGGGGCTGTTATAGCGCCACCATCAGGTGGATTGGTGTCATTTTTGTTGCCTGAGTAGTGGGTGACATTTCCAACCTATGTGGAAAGTTTGGGTGCTGTGGGGCTTATGGTTTCTGAGGTGCAGACACTTTTAGGGCACGAGAAGAAAAATAATAATAATCGGAACAATTACAATAGGGTTCCTCGCACTACGTGCTTGGACCCCTAACAATTACAATAGGGTTCCTCGCACTACGTGCTTGGACCCCTAAAAATCATCACTAAGAACGAAATACAATAGGGCTTCGCACAAAGTCGTGCTCGGGCCCTAATAATATTAAATATTGGGTACATGTGACATTAAATAAAAAAAACACAAGACTTAACATACATTTAGAGTTTTTCTTGCTTTTCCATTTGATATTTTGTAATGCTACAAATCTGGGGATTTCTCTAGACCATTTACAATTTTTCCATATAAAATAATAACATTTAACAAAAAAAATCATATTCCTATATAAGATTTCCTCATATGTGATCATAAGATCTCTGCAGGTCAGTTGTATCCTTGCACCAGTGCATTTAAACAAAAAGTTGTACATGGATATTCATAAAACAAATGCATTATAGTTTCTTTTTCAATTAGACAGAAAACACAAGTCTCATCTATATAATCTCTCAATCTTGAAATAATCTGGTTGACTGGGTAGATTCTGGTTTCTTACAAAATGATTCACTGACAACTGTATTTAGCTGCAGTGTGTAAGTAGCCAATGACGTCAAATCTTTATGTACCTGGTGGAATGGTGATTTTGTTAGTACTGTGTGAGTCCAGGGCAATGCCTGCCTGGAAAAAGAGCATTCTGCTGTCTGATCAGCTCTCTCACAAAACAAACCAACCAACCACTTGTTCAGGTAACGTTTTAAGTGACAACTACGGATACTCTAATTTGGCCCCTCAATCTGTGTCGTCCCCTTCCCCTCTTTCAGCGTAGAGGCTACACAGTGTTGGTTAGCTACTACTGCTTTGACTGAGTTTCTGGATAACCTGTAAACCAGCAAAACACTTTAAAAATAGCATTGTGTAGAAATTCCTTCATGGTCATTGTTGAGGGCAACATCATTGCTGAGACTGCAGCATCATGATTTTTGCTAAAAAAAATATTTTCAGGGGCCAGTGAAGCTGACGGCTCTTCCAGATTCATCTTTGTGACTAAAGCCAAGACCTGGGCCGAGGCTCAGAGCTACTGCAGGGCGAGCTACACAGACCTGGCCAGCGTAAGGAACCGAGCTGAGTACGAGGAAATAAAAAGGTTAATACCCGCAGGAAACTTTGTGTGGATCGGCCTGTTCAGAGACTCGTGGAAGTGGTCAGATGGGAGCGCCAATTCATTCAGTAACTGGAATACTGAAAACAATCAACCAGGTCGCGCAATCAAAGAATCTTGTGTGGCTACACGTTCTGGGAGAACGGGAGAATGGGAGAATTGGCCTTGTGGTCAGAAATTTTACTTCGCCTGTTACAGTGGTGAGTTCTGTCACCACTGAATTCTGTCAATTCAATATTCACAAACAACTTCTGGTCATCATCTTTAATTTTTACTTTTTACTGGATGGAAAGCCTATTTTATTAATTTAAAATATCTATCCCTAAAGCTCTGAGAAAGCAGGTGGTGAGGGTGAAGCTGACCAAAACAGACTCCTCGGTGGACCTGGAGGACCTGAAGGAAGCCATCCTGCAGCAGGTATAATAATAATAATAATAATAATACATGACATTTATATAGCGCTTTTCTCTGTGCTCAAAGACGCTTTACAAACACAGGATAAAACAAATTTAATAGAGATATATATAAAGATAGAAATAGATGAGAAAAGGACGTATACATAGGGAGGAACGGGGGAGGGGGGAGGAGAAGAAGATTAGAGGTCAAAAGCAAGAGTGAATAGGTGGGTTTTGAGGGCTTTTTTGAAAGATGACAGAGTGTTGGCCTTTCGGATGTGGCTGGGGAGGGCGTTCCAGAGGGAGGGGGCGGCTGCAGCGAAGGCCCTGTCGCCCCAGGTCCGGTGCTTTGTCCTGATGGTTTGGAGTAGGTTAGCGTCTGCGGACCTGAGGTGACGGGTAGGGGTGTGGTGGTGGAGGAGGTCAGAGAGGTAGCGGGGGTCCAGGTTGTTGATGGCTTTGAAGGTGGTGAGTAATATTTTGAAGTGAATCCTGTATTTGATCGGGAGCCAGTGGAGGTCATGGAGGACAGGGGTGATGTGATCCGTGCGGCGGGTGGAGGTGAGCAAGCGGGCAGCAGAGTTTTGGACATATTGGAGTTTATTGACGACATTGTTTGATGAGCCATATAGGATGCTGTTGCAGTAGTCGAGCCTGGATGTTATGAATGCATGTATGAGTGTTTCAGCGGCGGAGAAGGATAGAGAGGGTCGGAGACGGGCAATGTTCCTAAGGTGGAAAAAGGCTGTTTTTGTGATTTGGTTTACATGAGGGAGGAATGAGAGGGTGGGGTCGAGGATGATTCCAAGGTTGCGGACGTGAGTGGAGGGGGTGACAATGGAGCCATCGATGTTGAGTGAGAAATCCTGGGTGGAGCGGGTGAGGGAGTTTGGGCCGATGATGAGGACTTCAGACTTGTTGCAGTTGAGTTTAAGGAAGTTCTTTTGCATCCATGTTTTGATGTCAGTGAGGCAGGTGGTGAGGGTGGAATGGGTGACTGCAGAAATGGTCTTGGTGGAGAGGTAGAGCTGAGTGTTGTCTGCATAGCAATGAAACTGGAGGCCATGATGGCGGAGGATGTGTCCAAGTGGTAGGATGTAGAGGATGAAGAGCAGGGGACCAAGTACTGAGCCCTGGGGGACACCATGAGTGACTGGGGCAGTAGTGGATTTGCAATTGTTGATGGAGATGAATTGATGTCTGTCAGAGAGATAAGATTTAAGCCAGGAGAGGGCAGTGCCGGTTATGCCAAGGGAGAACTGGAGGCGAGTGATGAGGATGGAGTGGTTGATGGTGTCGAAGGCAGCGCTGAGGTCAAGGAAGATGAGGATGGAGAGGGAACCAGAGTCGGCAGAGAGGAGAATGTCGTTGGTGACCTTTAATAGAGCAGTTTCGGTGCTGTGTCTTGAGCGGAAACCGGATTGAAATGGTTCATAGAGGTTATTGGAGTCCAGGTGAGATTTTAATTGGGAGGCAACAGCTCGCTCTAAGATTTTTGAGAGGAAGGGGAGGTTGGAGATGGGCCGGTAGTTGTCGAAGCTGTCAGGGTTGAGTCCTGGTTTTTTTAATAGGGGGTGACAGCAGCGAGTTTGAGGACGGGGGGGACGAGACCAGTGGACAAAGAAGAGTTTA
>NW_027281072.1:0-39329 GCF_046629955.1 Centroberyx affinis
AAGGCTAATACTACAGTATAGGAACAAATCTATAATTTACCATATTCCTGCATAGGAATATGGTAAATTATAGATTCCTATTCCTATAAGACTTATCAATCACTGTCTTGGAACATAGAGGTTCGTTTTGATTGAATTTGATGAAAAGATGGGAGAAAATTACACCACAGGAGAAAACCAGGGGAGGGGGGGGAGAGAGCCTCCCAGGAAAATCAGGAGGGCTGGCAAATAAGCTTTCAGCACAGCAGGGGAGCAGAGCAAAAAAAACAAAACATAAAAAAATTGTCCTCACTAATGCTAAATTAGTAATCAAAATAATTAGACTATTCCCGGAGCAAACAAAAAGCGTACAAACAAGCGACTCTCTCTCTCTCTTTCTCTCTACCGCGGCTCCTGTATGTGTGTGTGTGTGTGTGTGTGTGTGTGTGTGTGTGTGTGACAGACTGAGGAACACAAACAAACTCTTCCCCCCTTCTCCTCCGAGTTCAATGAGAAAAAGCCTCGTCAAGTTATTTTCAGTCGAGTGTGTTTTCTCGACGACTATAGACATACTCTTAAAACATCCGAAAAAACATCGAAAAAATTCGGAAGGGAACAGATATTCGTTTAAAATGCATTATTCATGTGGTATTCGAATGCGAGGACATCCCTAATATAGATATGTGTTTAAGTCGGGTGTGAAGTCTGGGGAGTCTGCTGGGTTAGATAGCATTGTTTATCAGACTCAGACTGCGCCCCCCCCCCCCCCCTCGCCATATCACTCACCACTCGCCTCATGCATCTGCTAATTTTAATAATTTAGTTTATATCACACTTTCTGGAAGCGGCATTGTCCGAGTTAAAAAAAAAAACGACAGCACAGTGCATCCAATTAAGTCTCTTCCTCGCCGCGGTCAATGTCAAATTATGCGCCCGTCTATAACTAATCATAGTAACTTGATTGCAATTAGATCTGCACATACTGCTGTAAATCCAGACAATAATTCTGGCAGTAGTGATTGTCTGAAGATTGGCCTCATCAATATTAGATCACTCTCACTAAAGCAATGCTGATTAGTGACCTGATTAAGGAGCGTAGTCTTGACATGATGGGTCACGACTCTCATTCTTTAGATGAATTCTCTGGTTTCATGTCAGACTTAGTGACTCAAGCCGTCGGTTCTTATCACTGATTTCAACATTCGCCTAAACAAAACATCTGATCCTCTTCATAGCGGTGACACCCTTCGATCTGGTCCTGGCCTGTGGCACAAAAGATTCTGTGTTTAAATTCTATTCTTTATTCTTTATTCTTTATTCTTTATTTGGATCCCCATTAGGGTCCACACAAAAACAACAACAATAAAAAGACAATTTGAAATCACACAGTATCAACAAGAAAAAAAGCCATATAAGCCAAATATAAAGATCAGAAAATAAATGAAATGACTCTATACATAAAACAATAAATAGCAGTAACCTATAATGGAAACAAAAGCAAAATTGTCACAAACACACGGCACCAAAAAAAATAAATAAAAACAAACAAAAAGGTTCCAAAACAGCAACAACGCAATAACAGCTATTTGAGATTCATCAGTTTTTGTTTTAGTGACTTTTTGAAAGAAAATCTGTTTTTGATCTGTCTGATGTTGGTGGGGAAGCATGTTCCAGGCAGAAGAACCTCTATAAAGAACAGTTCTCATCATACACTGTGTTTGTGGACTAGGTTCTACCAGATGACCAGTACTCACTTGACGTGTCATATACCCATGACAAAAACCAGTATATACTAGTTTTTCACAAAAGAAGTGTGGTGTATTATTCCAGATGACAGTTTGCATGAATAACAGAAGACTAGATTTTAATTTAGCCTCCACAGGTAGCCAAGATAATCGTTTATGCATATCACCCACATTAGCCCGGAAAGAACAATGAAGAACTAATTTGGCTGCTCTGTTCTGTGCAATTTGAAGGGTTTTTTTTTATGTTTTTCAGCAGCACTTGACCAGATGACTGGGCGGTACTCCACGTCATCCAGGTAAATGACTTAGATTGAAAGTGATGAGATTTGTTCCAGCAGATGATTTAAATTCTGTTTTCTGAATTTGTATGGAATGATTGAATTTATTGAATTTGAAACTGATTCTAGTAATCAAACTCATGATGCTCTTACCAAGTTTTTATCCTAGTAAAACCATATTGCATTGAAAAGTCCTAGATATTTTTCTTTAAGATATTAAATTGATACTGGACTCTTGATTTGTTCTGACTTCTACATTTAGACTTGAGACTTGACATTAATGACATGGACTTGACTTGGACTTGACTTGGTAATCTACATTTAGACTTGGGACTTGACTTGAGACTTGTGCCTCAAGACTTGAGACTGACTTGGGACTCGACCAAAGTTGACTGACCTCTGCTACAACCTCTTCAATAAGGGCATAATATTAGGTCGACTTTTCTAACGACCTAATTTTGTCCCTACCACTAATTGGATATTAATTAAATTTGCTTGAATCAAGCAAAGGGTTAACTCTCTCACTCCCTCACTCCCGCCCCCTTATCCATCTGACTGGCTTAGCGGCTCGACTTTGCCTAAAGCAAAGAGACAGTGCGTCATACGTTAGTTCAAAACAAGCAGAAGAGGTAAAGCATGACAATGTGGAGTCACGCTCCCCTACGCACTAGAGCTTGTGCTTGTCAGGAAAGGCGGATGAAGGTGGAATATACACGTCATCATTTCGAGAGCAATTTTTCCAAGAATACAACAAGGATGGATGAGAGAGAGAGAGAGAGAGAATTCAGACTGTGTACTGTGGCATTGTCTGGGAGTGTATTCTTCATAAATCATTGCCATTGGAGTTCATAAATCATGATTATGATGGTTCTATAGCTAGTGTCACAACACATTTTAAATATATTTATAGCTTATTAGAACTATATTCATAAAGTACCATTAGCGTGCATCACAGCAAGTGTGATGATTTTTTTGTTGATGTAGTTTAGAATTATGGCTCTAGGTGATAGGTGTGTAATACACCCTGGAAAAAGGCGTCATTTTCTCTTCATATGGTGAAGATGCATCTAATGGTAAATGCAAGACAGATCCATAGGGTTGAAGATGAGGACTTGAAAGGGCTCAGTAAGATGTAATTCTGTTATACAGCACAAAATACATAGAACTCCAGGTAATGTCAGATAGGCTGCTACATTCCCAAGCAAAGTGGTACCAGCTGTGTCCCTTTCTTCACTGTTTACCTTGCCTGTCTCTCAAGGTAGTGCTTTGAGTTAAAGCATTAAAGCACTTTCACAAAGGAATAGCCCACATTGCAACCAGATGTTCATATTGTCATTTTAAGATAACAAGTCTCAGCATCGTGTTCTGTTCAGTTCAGTATAGTTCAGTCCAGTTGTCTCAATTGTGCAGTTCCAGGTTTGTTCTTTCACTCGCTTTCTATTGCGCATGATCATAACTCATGAAAGATGGATACTGAAGGCAGGGTGCATTAAGTATGGTATGCAAGTTGTATACAGATGGTTGAGAACCTGTTTGACATGATTAATTGTTCTTATGGATTGTATTTTACAAGAATTTAATTACTTGAAATTTGTTAGCTACTGAATGTGTTTGATGCAGTGGCTTTAATAAATGTAATGTTATATGGCCATCTCTTGTCATAGTTCAAGAAAAAAGGAAAATGAATTCAGGCTACATGGACTAGGACATGTAGATTGAGAACCTGTTCAACATGAGGAATGGTGTTTTTATTTTATTGTATTTTACAAAAATGTAATTACTTTAAATTTGTCAGTTACTGAATGTGTTTGATACTGCATTGGCTTTAATAAAAGCCTAACGTTGTAAGGCCATCTCTTGTCCGAGTCATTTCTATGCTAGCAGTTTTCAGGGGTTTTCATTTTGAAATGTCAATTTTTTTAATAATTAGTTTCTAGCAGTGTTATACTGTAAAGATCACATTCTACAGTACTTTAATACATTTTACAGTAATAAACTGTTTATGGAGATTACAGTAGGAACACTAAAATAACAGTATAATGGCAACCAAACAGCTGACAGTATTATACTATAAAGTTTTCTATACAGCACAGTACTGTAATATTTTTTACAGTAATAAACTGTCGTTGTAGATTACAGTAGGTACACTGTAGAATAACAGTTTCATGCTGGCAACTGTAGCTGCCAGTAGTTTACTGTAATTTAACAGGGAAATTTGTTACAGTGATATGTGGTCAAGAAGTGCACTATGGCAGTGGTTCTCAACGTGGGGTCCGGGGACCACCAAGGGTCCTTGAGGGGGTCCCCAGCAAATTGATGAATTATTAAACTTCACCATTATTTCATTTACAAGAATTTAACACAATTAGAGAATGTAGAGGAATGACTATCTTGATTATAGTTTCACTGTTATCTCTCTACCTACAATACAGATAGTCATGGAATTCTGGAAAAAATCATATCTAACAATACAAATATCAGATTTAGGTGCGAGAGAAAAACCAAATGGGGGTCTGTGGCCCTAATCTGTACTAAATTAGGGGTCCTTGATATGAAAAAGGTTGAGAATCACTGCACTATGGGGTATACAAACTGGAAGAATGCTCTGGTTGATTTTGACAAGCACAAACACAGTAAAGCCTATACGCCAAAGTCCAAGAAGCAACACCAGTAGATTCTCAACTTTCCAGGGCTTGGGAGAAAAAGCAGCAAAAGGCTAGGCACTGTCTTGAAAAGGTAACAGGTGCAGTGTAACACCTTGTTCAGCAGGGTGTCGCCCCTTGAGGCCATGGGGCAAGAGAGGGAAATTCAGTCCACCTGCTTGCCAAGAATAACCCTTACATGTAGCAGGACAGTTCTCTGGAGCACAGGCTGTGCTAAAGAGACATCGACCACTGGCACTGTGTGCTCTGTGGGGCCCGCTGTTCACATCTTATTGCTGCTTGCAGTGCTTCACCCGTAATCCGCGAGTCTTTGCTTTGGGTCCATGAGCGACGGAGTCTAAGCAATCAGTCTGGTAAGTTTAAAGCAATATGTTCAAGGCAAACACAGGACCAGAACCTAACACAGCCCTAAAGCCACTGGACTGTACATGACAAGGCGGTCTGTTCTGTTCTCAGGTGTGAGAACGTGTTGACAGCTTTAGTCGCAACTTCAAATAGATCGGATGACGGCACAAGGGCTGGCGGTCTGCTAGACAGACTTGACAAAGATGTGATGTTGGCATCTGAAGTTGTAGAACTACAGTGTGTGAGTAAAGGTCAGTTTATAGTACAGCGATTTATGATCGTCACCACCGGCAATGATCATATTCTATCGCCCATCGCTGAGACTTAAATTGGATTGAACTTTGACCCCGTCGCTGGCTCGGTTGTCATGACAACATTATGGAACTCTCTTATCCTAACGTCAATTCATTCTCTGAGCTCAAATTAAACGGTAATCAACAGCTCTGGAAGACTGTTCTTTTGTAGTAGACTGTAGAATAAAACGTACACTGAGGAGACAATTTATGCTATTTATCTAGACCTGGATAAATATAGATAGATTTACTTGAATGAAAATTCTTAATTAAAAAGAAAGAAAAATAACATTGCAAAAGCAGTTACATAACATGTAGGTATATTAGGCTATTCTGCAGACTGGTTTACAAACATAATTATTGTTATTTTCCTTTCAAATAGTTACATTTTCAATTAGTGCAATTAAAAAAATAGATATTTTGTTGGTTGATGCGCGGTGGTGTCTTTAGGCTCCGACTCGCTTTCAGAACGGACACAACAATAAACTTCACAACCTGGGAATGTCTGCATTACTTTGAACTGATGGAAGAAAAGGGGAAGAACATTATTGTTACCTGTTACATCTGAGAACTGAAAGCACTCGCCGATGTGTTGTGAGCGCTATCCGCTGTTTGTTCTTTAGACCAGACGTGATTAATCAAGGCTGCCACAATCACTGGAATGCAAGAAGCTGTTGAGTGTGCCGGAGCGTCTTTCCAATCCAAATGCAATGAAATGCCACATTCAAGCAGGCCACCAAAGTGTCTAGTGGTTACAGGATGCTAGACACAGTAGACGTGCAGTTTAAAGAGCGTTTTAGTCAGGTGGCCTTAGAAACTCTCCACGCACTGGAGACAGTTCTCGTCACTGGCAGATGGACTGAGGGTGTGGAGCTGTACTCAGAGCTGCACAGGGATGCTTTGAGGGTCCGACAGCAAATGTTCCTCTCAAAAAACATAGTCAAATCCAGGGGGTGGAGTTGAGGGGGTTATTTGACCAAGCAGAGGTCTTGGTTAGGCTGCTGCTACTAATACCACGACCATCAATAGAAGCTTCAGCGCTTTGAGAAGGCTAAAGACATGACTCCGATCAACTATGTCGCAAGAGTGTCCAAACCATGCTGCAGTCTGCCGTGTACATAGGGAGGAGATGGGCAAACTGGATGGAAAGGCAATATGGAAACGGTTTGTGTCTGTCAGTGACAGGCGAATGCATGTATTTGGGTCAGACACATAGATGCATACACATGTGGGTGCATGTAGTATGCGAGGAGAAGGAAGATGGACAGTTTAGAGATTATCTGGGGTCATGTTTAGGTAGAGAGAAACATTATTACATGGTTTAATCAAAGACATGTTCATAAACTTGCCATTAGTGGCTTAAAGGAATGGTTCACCCAAAAATGAAAATTCTGTCATCATCTACTCACCCTCATGCCAAATGAAACACAGGTGAAATTTGTTAGTCCATATAACACACAGGGAGGTTTTAGTGTAGTTTATTAAGATCCCCATTAGCTACAGCATTGCAGCAGCTATTCTTCCTGGGGTCCACAAAATAGACTTTACATAGTGACATTGCAACCATTACACTTACATCATAACACATAACATTACAAAATAAACAGGACAAAGACTAGAACACACACACAGACAAGACAAGCTCCTGACAATTCAATAATCAGAATATATGAAATAGTCCAGTTGCCAGCACAACTTGGTAGCAGCCTTCTCCAAAACAACTGAAGTCAATGGGGACCTGTTCTTTAGAGCTCCAAAACAAAAACAGCCAAACAATCACACTGTGAATAGAAAGACCTATACACCATTATTTGTTGCAAATCAATCAGCTGTAGTTAAGATTTGCACTAAATGATGGTGTAAATATACTGTAGGTCTTTTTGGAACTCTGAAGAACTGGTCCCCACTGACTTCAGTTGTTTTGGAGAAGGCTGCTATGGAGTTGTGCTGCAGCCTCCCTGTGTGTTATATGGACAAACTTCACCTGTGTTTCAAGTGGCATGAGGGGGAGGAGATGATGAGAGAATTTTCATTTTTGGGTGAACTATTCCTTTAAAAATTGCAGGCCTATAATAGAAAATGGCCAAAAAACTTGAAAGATTCTATTAAGTCTTATATATGTATAGGCCGTGTGGCGGACTCTGCATAACCAGACATAAGAGAAGACAACAATCGCTAAAAAGACAATCCTCCTAAACTGGAGACAGAAATAACCTCTCAACATCCCAGTGGCACTTTCTACTATCTGACTATATCACAACAGAAAAACAAATAGCAGTAAAAAACAATCAAATAGATTCATTTCACATATGCTGGACACCATTTATCAATATCACTTGTCTACCCATGTTACACAAACCAATATACATACTGTACATACACACAGACACATCCTCACCCAGATAACAACCTCCCCCTACTGCCCCAACCCTATGACTATTTCATCTTTGTTTTGTTTTATTTTGTTTTGTTTTGATTTATATGTGTACCATGTCAAGTGCTGTATGTCACCCTGTTGTTGTTTATTCATTGTCTGCCCTTGTTATCCCCGTTTCAATCATTGTTGTATCTGTAAAGTCACTACTGTTTTGTTTTTGCACCGATAAAAAAAAAAGAAAAAAAAAAGACATAAGAGCTGTGATAAAAGGTCTGGAAACTTAGATATGAACTAGGGGGGGCTATAAACTATAAAGCATTACTCCTCCTGATTTAGGTAAAGTGTAACCATTACAGCTAGGTACAACACAACAGGCCGACATGATTACAGCTGTAAGATACATGCTTCCATGTTTGGCATACGCTCATACCTGTCAACGTTGGGCTTTGAAAATAAGGGAGATTTTCCGGGACCCCCACCCGACCATAATTTTTACATTATGAAAGGGGTTTCCTCTCTCGGTTCCAGAGATCTGATGACCAGGTGCCTTTACTGCCTGTCCTGCTGTAATCTCAGAGCAAAAAGGATTGGGTTAACTAGTTCAACAAATGGATGTTTCCCAGCATACTTCTGGTCAGGAATGGGAAAATAGTCTCCCAAGTTAAATAGCCTATGGATCTAACCGAAACAACTTGATTGGGCCAATTAGGATTCTAACTGTAAAAAAAATAAAAAAGGGAAACAGGAGATTTACGGGGAAAATTACCAAACGGGAGCACAGCGGGAGAGGAGGTGAAAATACAGGAGAAACCCGCTTGTTACCACAAACAAATAATACATCAATAATTTTGCAAAATTTTTGTGTTCGACGCTCCTGTAATTTGGTCTCCAACTGTTTGGCCTCTTTGGAGCTCTGGTTTGAAAACAGTATGCCGACACATATTGTACTGCTAATCACCACTCAACTAAGAATAGAATAGAATAGAATAGAATAGATTTATTTCGAACATGTTAAAAAAAAAAATATATATATATATATATATATACGTACAAACAAGAATAACCAATTAAATTAACAGTAAACATACACAACAAATTCTCAATAAACAACATAAATAAATAAATATGAAATGTCCGAAATGGAGTAGGAAGAAGTAAAATACTTATTTGGTCCTACCCCTTTTCTAAACTTAATCAATAAACTTAATAGTCCAACTATCCACCCCAGTGTTCATCATACACAACTTAATTAATTACTTCTATGTACATCCTCTTTATACATACTGTCATGGTTGTGACTTTTGCCTTGTCTAGGTTTTGTATTTCTTTATATGTTTCCCTGTCTAGTTCTTTTAGTTCTTCGTGTACCATGTTACCTGTCTGCCCCAGCTGTGTCTAATTTGTAATCACCCCCCATGTGTATATTAGTCTTGTTCCCCAGTCAGTCTTGGTCGGATCATTGTGTTATGTTACTTGTGTCAGTTTGTGTAGAGCTCTTGTTTTTTGGTTTCCTGTGTCACCTGCTATCTGTTCAATTAAACACCCAGTCTTGGGGTTTTGATCACAACCTGCCTCGCTGTCCTGCGTTTGGGTCCTCACCACACCTCCCCGTGACACATACATAATCAACCTCTATGTTCATCGTCTTTATACATAATCAACTTGTAGGTGCCCATCCGGCATGTCCCAACACTCACAGAGAGAAAACAAAGGGAATATCCTTTTTCATGTAGCGTTTCTGTTATTTTGTCCGTCTCCCTACATATGCTGTATATACTACATATACCAACTCCCATACATGTGTCCTTATATATATGTGTGCGTACACTCAGTTGCACCCGTCCCTGAGCCTGGGCACACAAGTGCAGGAGGCCTGTGACGCAGAAATGGCGGAGAATGAATCCATGATCTCAAAAAAAGCTTCTTTTGAGGGCAATCATCATTTCGCCGTCGGCTTCAAAGTTTGTAATAGGTCCTCGCGCTTCAATTCGTGGATTTCACACACATCTCATGAAATGACGGCTTCACCCATGGAGATACACGGAATGGAGCTGGAATCAAAGGCATGGATCAATTATCCACAGTTACTACAAAAACAGGGCTTAAAAGGATACATATCTGATCACAATCTCCGGGGGGTTATGCTTTCTCCACCTCCTCTCTCTCTCTCTCACACACACACACTATACACAGAGTACACACATATGCAAAGACAAAGGTGCAAAAACACTAATTTTTACATGCTCACATTTGATATCACTCGTCTAGCATCAGAGAATGAGGAATGGGGTACTTAATTGATTGATTAATCACGCTGATGAATATTGTCATCAAAACAGCAGAGGAGAAATTAAAAGTGGTTCATTAGTTGTGGATCTGACCCACTTACAGAGGAAGAGAGAGAGAGAGAGAGAGAGAGAAAGAGAACGAGAGAGAGAGAGAGGGAGTCGGTTGCCATGCAGAAGCACCCTTGAAATCAAATTAATGAAACTTGTGGAAATAATTGAATTGACGAAAGCGCGGGGCCGAGGCAGGCGCGGTGACACGGGCAAACCGAGAGGTGGAGGATGTGAACTCAAGACAAAAGCAAAGAAAAGAAAAAAAAACAAAAAAACAACAAAAAGAAAAGAAAGGAAAGGCGCGGAGGGGCCCGAGCGGCGAGGCGGTGAACCCCGGGTGCTCCGGTTTCAGAGGAGAATAGAAAACGAGGTTGAGGAAAGTGGGCCTCCAGATGTGACTCCTTGTTCAAACGCCCCCCCTGGCAGCATCTTCTAAGGGCTGGAGCCTGTTCAATTATATTCATAAATATAAGATCGTCTCACAGCTGACAAATATAGACTGGATTTGTATTATTTAAATGCAACCTGGGAGGAAAATTACAGCGTGAATATGCAAATGGGTTAAGAAGATTAAAAAGATCAGCGGGCGAGGAGTAGAGGGGCGTATATATATGTGGCATGGCAGGGCTTCACAATGATGATGGAGGAGGGGGGGGGGGGGGGGGGGGGGGAAGAGAGGAACGAAAGGGGGAGCAGAGGAGAGGAGAGGAGAGACAAGGTGAGGTGAGACGCTAGGGGAGAGGGAATGAAAGGAAGTGAGGGAGGAAAGAGAGAAGGTGAGGTGAGACGCTGGCAGAGGGAATGACAGGAGGGGAGGGAGGAAGAGAGGAAAGGAAAGGAGGAAAAGAAGGAGGAAAGGAGATGAGAGGAGTGGAGATGAGATGAGAGAAGAAGAAAGTAGAGAAAAACAGAGGCAAGGAGATTACGAGAGGGGAGGAGAGGAGGAGGAGGAGGAAGAGGAGAGAGGGGAGGGAAGGAGGGAGGGAGGAAGAGAGGAACGAAAGGGGAGGAGAGGAGAGGAGAGACAAGAGGTGAGACGCTAGGAGGGGAGGGAGGAAGAGAGAGAGCAGAGGAAAGGAGATCAGAGGAGTGGAGATGAGAGAAGAAGAGGAAAGTAGAGAAAAGGAGAGGCAAGGAGATTACGAGAGGGGAGGAGAGGAGGAGGAGGAGAGAGGAAGAGAGGAACGAAAGGGGAGCAGAGGAGAGGAGAGACAAGGTGAGGTGAGACGCTAGGGGAGAGGGAATGAAAGGAGGGGAGGGAGGAAGAGAGGAAAGGAGATGAGAGGAGTGGAGATGAGAGAAGAAAGTAGAGAAAAGGAGAGGCAAGGAGATTACGAGAGGGGAGGAGAGGAGGAGGAGGAAGAGGAGAGGCGGGGATCACAAAGGTGAGCGGAGGCGGGGTCGGAGCCGAGAGAGGTGAAGGCGACGGGAGCAAACAAGGCGGATCAAAAGGGATGAGAAGAAAGTGAGGGAGGAGATAAAGAAGAAGAAGAGGCTTTATCTGCGAATATGGGAGTAAAGAGTATTACGCGATACAATGGGGGTCGCAAAGATCCTTTCTTGGGAAGAGCGGAGCGTAACAGATCGACATCGACATTACATCGTCATTGTTCTTCACTCGGTCGGACGTCTTCCTGACTCGCTCCGTAATCCCAATTAACTCCAATTAATCTCATCCTGTTGTTCTGGAAAAAAACAAAAAAACAAAAAAACAAAAAAACAAAAAAAGAAAGAAAAAAGGGCAAAATCCACTGAATAAATCATGGTTGCAGCGAGGCACCCTTCCCTCTTCCATTATTCCCCGTCTCAAGTCATCACAACGAATCTCCTAAAAAAAAAAAGATTTATTTACAACTATTTCCAACTCTTTTACCGCTAATAAATACGTCGCCATGGCAACGATTAATGAAAAAACCTCTCCCCCCCTCCTATCTTCCCCTCTCATTACCATGGTAATAAAACACCGCGGCGGCGTCTGGTCGTTATCACGGAGACGGATCGGAGGGCACGATATCTGCTCAAAGCTTTCCAAAAAAGAGAGGAAGAGGAGGGGGGGGGTGGGGGTTGAGTGAAGAACTGAGGATAGGGGGGTAAAGACAAAGGCTGTGGGGAGATGAAGCGGAAGATAGGGGGAGAAAAAAAGAGGGGCTGTGATGTTCAAAATGGGGCGTTGAAAGCTTTTCGCTATCGCTATCCAGAGACTGCAGAGGACAGATATCATTCCATGAAGACGTTTGATTTAGGAAATGTTCGGCAAGGCTCTTGAAACTTTTCAGCTCAAATGTGAACCTTGTGAAAGTTTAAAAAAAAAAAAGTTGACGATATTGAATTTGCGCTGGATAATAAAAGCGTCCCGAGAGGAAAACCGGATCTGTGTTAAAAGTGAAAGAGTCACTATTTCACTTGGGTGGCCATGTTTATTATAATACAGAGACGCATCCGAACTCCACGCCATTGGTTCAATTGCCTTCAAAGCACCATGTGTTTTCTTCTTTTTTTTTTTTTTTTTTTTGACTTGGCGATCAGATTAGAAATAAGTTCTAAGCATTTTGAAAATTATTATTTCATGAGCCTGTTTTTTTTTTTTTTTTTTTTTACTCCTTCCCAAGAAACTACACAGTGCAGCCTTCAGTGTGTGTGTGTGTGGAGAAATAAAATTAAAAAAAAAATAAAAAAAAAAGATCTCAGTTTAAATCAGGCAGAGAGTCTCGTTTGAAAGCTGAGATCAAGCAAACAGAAATCCCTTCTTCGAGTGGAGGCCTCGTGATTTTGTCAATACGTTAGGGGTTAGACTCTGGAGATGATTTTTTTTTTTTTTTAATTCCCATAATGAATCAATGTGGTGCTTCTTTTAATATTGTCTCGGAGGACTAAATTACCCATACTTGTACGAACGCCAACAGAAAATAGTGAATCAGAAAGATCTATCCAACAAATTAGACCTCTCACAGATATATGAGCTAGATATGAATCAAACGCAGAATCAAAGGCCGGTCTTGGTCTTAAAGGGGCAATATGTACGATTTTTAATGGCATATAGCACAAAATGATCATAATTTATCTGTGGGGAGTTGATCAATACCAACAATTACTTGGGCAGGTGCTGAGATTTCTGGCTTTCAAAAAATCAAATCGGAAAAACTAGCACTCTTTTTTTGGAACAAAACCTTCCTGTCCATGGGAGTTTCCGGACACCCGCAATCCCCACCGCGCCTACTCTCTAGAGCAGTGGTTCTCAACGTGTGGTCCGGGGACCACCAGGGGTCCTTGAGGGGGTTCCAGGGGTTCCCCAGCAAATTGATGAATCGTTAAACTTCAGCATTATTTCATTTAACACAACTAGAGAATGTAGAAGAATGACTGTTTTGATCATAGTTTCACTGTTATCTCTCTATCTACAATACAGATAGTCATGGGATTCTGGACAAAATCATATCTAGCAATAAAAATATTCTCAGATTTGGGTCAGAGACACAAAAATCTCATCAAATTGGGGTCCTACTGTGGCTCCAATGTGGACTAAATTAGGGGTCCTTGATACGAAAAAGGTTGAGAATCACTACACTAGACTTTCTCCTGCTCAGCTGCTCGTTCTCAAGCCAAAAAAAGCAAATGACAAAGCAGTATTATTATTACAATATTTTGTATCGTGACAAATTACCTCTTCACTGGATATTTCTGTGGGATTTCTGCTCTAATTAGCTAATTTGCTTGTCTCTGTTGTGAAAATGCGACTTAATTGTGTCTTTTATGTTTTTTTTTACGCATACCCACATCTCCTGCCTACAACTGCCTGGCTATTTCAAAAACAAGAAATGTGTGTATGGTCAAGGGAAATGGACGGAAGGGAATTCAAGAGTTGTTCTGCAGCGATGTGGCAGAAGAAGTGGAAGCGGAAAGCAAGCAAGATTATATTGGGCTTACACAAAGTTTTAGGATGCAGATCCTTAGCTGCAGATCAAGTGAGAGCCACTGCCTCGCGGCCTTCAGGAAATCTGTTAATGAGCAGTGTAATTATACAGCATGATCAGGTAGAAAATGAACCAGCCTCTGATCCCACCCACCCCGGCTTCCTCGTTGAGAGAATCAGTGGAACTGGTTGGGGAGTACATTGTGGGTGAAGGAGCCAATTGAATTATCCACCCCCTCCCTCCACCCAAGGGACCGTGCTCCAACTTTCATTTCCCCGGCACTTTCCCCCCCTTTAACTGTTATTGCTTTTACAAATCCATTAAATTTGTTCTAATTTCTATCTTTTAAATCTGTAATTGGAGATGCCAACGCTTCGCCGTGGCTTCTGCGGCTGATATAATTGCGATGCACGCGTGACTTGAGTATAATACCAATTAGCTGTGTTACCTCCTTGAAGAGCAAACTGTGTCCAAATAAACACATCTTAATTACGCCCGCAGAGAATAGGAGTTGGAGAACACACAATTAAAGTGGCTAATTAATTCAGTGTTTTATCATCACAATTTTTTTTTTTTTTTTTTTTTGTACTCTTCTTAACAGTTCGTCCTCTCCACAGGACTTTCGGGTCAGCCTTTGTAGTTCACTGTCCTGGCAGCCATTTGCCTCTGTGGACTGAAGAAACGGGGACCAGTAAAAAAAGACAGAAACAAAGTGCCTCTCCAACTGAATTTCGCTGTCCTGACCGGGCCAAGCGAGCCGCTTGGCCTCCATTCCCCGCAAGCCTCGAGGGAACCTTTACTCCTCCGGTAATGAGTCTTCTCAAACTTGACAAAGTTTCAGGTTGTCTGAGTGAAGTCTTAGAACTGTGTTTGCTTGCCTCCTCTTTCATACCACACTCCCAAACTCCCTTGTAGTACAAGTAGAGAGACCAGAGAAGAAGAAGCTTCAAACCCAATGGCCTTCAAACCCAACCGATTTTGAAGAACCTACTGAGAAGTTTATCATAACTGAGGATTTGAGCTCAACCAAAGCAGGCCGGCACTATGCGGAGCTTCCACTGAGTTAGCAAAGGATAGCCTAAGGCAGTGGTTCTCAATGTGGGGTCCGGGGACCACCAGGGGTCCTTGAGGGGGTTCTAGGGGGTCCCCAGCAAATTGATGAATTAAAGTTGTAATTGATAAGTTAAGCTTCACCATTATTTAATTTACAAGAAGTGAACACAATTAGAGAATGTAAAGGAATGACTGTTTTGATCATAGTTCCACTGTTATCTCTCTACCTACAATACAGACAGTCATGGAATTCTGGACAAAATCATATCTAACAATAAAAATATTTTCAGATTTGGTTCCGAGAGCCGAAATTTCATCAAATGGGGGTCCATGGCTCTGATGTGGACTAAATCAGGGGTCCTTGATATGAAAAGGTTTGAGGATCACTGGCCTAAGGCACCAGGGAATGCTGGGAACTTGTGACAAATGTATAGGTCTAATGTATGGAATGTAACACACAGTCCCCTTTTTCTTACCAGAGTCCCATGAGACTAGAATCCACCCCCTTATCCGCCTCCATATAACCAGGAACCAGGCCTTTCTCCTTTGGTAATGGAATAACACTGAGAGTGGACAGCTCTGATTGGTAGATATGGGACAGAGGCTTGGATTTGATGTGATTGGCCCACAATGGGACATAACCAGATGCAATTGGAGAGTTGCTGCAAATAATAGCTAGTTAGACATTCATCAGCATGCAGGCAAACATGTCAGTATCAAAGACTACAGCTGTCTGTGAATGAGCTTGCGTCACATCAGATACAACATTCGCAGTGGGTTGCAGCTGAAGCAGCACAGTGCAAATGCAGGTTCAAACTGCAAGTCTCTAGAGTGTCAGCGGCGCTCTTGACATTAGGTTCTGTGCAGCGGCGGATCAGATAGCGAGTGATCCACGGGGCTCGGCGGCTTTATGAAATAGGATAGTGGAAAATCTTGCATCACACAGCGAGTATACAGCTGATGCGTTCCCAAGTGATGCAACCACCCAAAAGGACAGGAGGGTGTAGCTGAGGACCCCGATGTCCTCCTCCTCTTCTCCAGCTGTTTTCTTGGTTTCTTCTTTTTTTTTTCTTCTTCCTCATCATTATGTTGATTTCTGAAACCTGAAATTAATCTGTTACCGATTATTATTTATTTTTTACTTCTGGACTCTTATGTAGGCCTAGATCGTGTAGAAGTGTTTTTGGCAAAGTCATGAGGTGAGTGTAGTTTCTGTGTAGTGTTGTAAATCAGTGGTTCTCAATGTGGGGTCCAGGGACCACCAGGGGTCCTTGGGAGCGTTCCAGGGGGTCCCCAGAAAATTGATAACCTCGGAGCAGCTGTTGGAGGTGAATTCAGTAATTGCCTTTGTGCATGAAGCAGCAGACTGTAGGAGAGGGAGGAGGAGAATCATGTCATGTCTTTTAGGGCTGAACAATTAATCGAAATTTTATCGAAATCGCAACATGACCTACTGCAATTTTCAAATCGCATGAGGCGCAATATTTGTTAAAGGCAAAATGTGTGTCAAAATACCATTTTAAATGAAATATTGTGGTGCTGCAGAGATGTCCTGGCCTACACACCATATTCTACAGACTTAAGAAAACATCTTTGTTTGGTACAGATCCCCGCAAAAATCACACCATAATCATTTTAATACGTTTTTCAATGAAAATGAGAATAATGACGTAAAAATGATCATTCCCTCTAATATCGCAAATCGTATCGCAATTGCAATATCAGTCAAAATAATTGCAATTAGATACTTTTTCAAAATCGTTCAGCCCTAATGTCTTTGTTGACTGCTAACAAACAATATTTACTTCATATCACTTGCCCGCTACTGATAATTACCAAAATGAATTGAATGAAACCAGAGGTGATGTAATCTAATCTGAAGTATTCAATGATCTGGAACGGCTTCATTTCAAATTTTAAAGATCAATATTTGATGACTCAGACAGGTTATCTGTAATCAGCCAATATTAAAATCTTATATTCGAATATTCTGCTCAGTACTGTGGGTGACCTGTCTGGTTGTCGTTTGTGTGTGTGTGTGTGTGTGTGTGTGTGTGTGTGTGTGTGTGTGTCCTCTCTGTCTGGGTGGCCACGGACACGGCGATGTGGGCAACTCAGCAGCCACGCGGAAAGACCGGGAAGCCTGTATTGATATGCTAATGCCGTTGCTCATTAGCTGTCTTTAATTAGCGAGCGTGCTGCTGTTGGCTTCTGGCTAACTGCAGCCACCAACACCAGGCCGCTTATCAACAGACAAGAGACACACACCAAACCCAAACAGCCTGGGACAGAGAGAGAGAGAGAGAGAGAGAGAGAGAGAGAGAGAGAGAGAGAGAGAGAGAGAGAGAGAGAGAGAGAGAGAGAGAGAGAGAGAGAGAGAGAGAGAGAGAGAGAGAGAGAGAGAGAGAAAAAGCAGCAGCATGAAAGAATGTTGATGAGGAGCCGAGGAAAAGGAGGGAGAGGAGGGAGGGGGACGGAGGACAGGAGGGGTTTGGGGGAATGGAAGGTGGGAGAATAGAAGTGAAGCAGCTTGAGAGGGAAAAGTGGTCAAGGAGCTTTTGACAAGGTTTAGCGCAGTGGTTCTCAACGTGGGGTCCGGGGACCACCAGGGGTCCTTGAGGGCATCCCAGGGGGTCCCCCAGCAAATTGATGAATCATTAAACTTCATTATTTCATTTACAAGAACAATTATAGAATGTAGGAGAATGACTGTTTTGATCATAGTTTCACTGTTATCTCTCTCCCTACAATACAGATAGTGATGGAGTTCTGGACAAAATCATATCTAACAATAAAAAATATTCTCAGATTTGGGTCTGAGGGACAAAATCGCATCAAATGGGGGTCCGTGGGTGCTAATGTGGACTAAATTAGGGGTCCTTGATATGAAAAAGTTTGAGAATCACGTTAGCGGATAGATAACGTGATTCTCTCTCTCTCTCTCTCTCTCTCATACCTTCAACCAGAGAAAGGGAACTAATCAGTGAAATCAGCTGGTGTAGTGTTTGGTTGGAGTTTTTCATTCCTGCAGACTCTTGGGTCTCGAAGGCACATCACTGAGAACCACAGTCTCCGACGTATTTCTATAGTTTTGTGCTGATTTGCGACCTTTCGCTGCACTCTATTGAGTTATTGACTCCCTGTCTGCTCTTATCAACTGATGTTTGTAAATGCAAAGGAATGCAAAGTAATGATAAAATTTGCCATGTCCGACAAACATGGGGGACAGAAAGTTGGCTAAGCGAGCTGTAGGTTTTCATACATGAAATCCTAGTTGAAGCCCATTGCAGATTGAGGATGGAGTGGCAATCTGAGGACAATCCACTACTCAGGGTTCCTACACATTTTTAATGAAAAAAATGTGTGTGGTGTTCAATATGATTTACGCAGATAGACATCTTGCCCCTGCTAACTAGGTCATATCACTGTATAGATGAAGATTGTTCTTCACAGCGACAAATATCAGAATATGTGAGATGATTGGCAGGGTTCCTACACGGTTTCCATTTTAAAATTCAATATTTTTCCCAGACCCTACGTTCTTGACTGGATTTGATTTTGGTGGGTATTTGATATAATGCATGCTGACAGCGGCTGGGTAATAAGAGCGTCCCTCTATCTGAACATTATTCTTCACATCAACAAAAACTGTGGACTCAAAGTGGCTCTACAACAACATAAAAGCTAGAATTATGTGTGTATCGGACCTGAACCGCAACATTTTCCATACTTTTCCAGACATTTTTCCCAAACTATTCAAGACTTGGAAATGATCAAATTCATTTTTAATACTTTTCCGCTTTCCAGACCTGCGTAGGAACCCTGACTACTGCTGCTGCATTCTGTCCAATATCTGCATTTTACCTCAATGCTGTGTCTGAGAGTCAAGACAGATAATTTGACCTCCATTTCTGTTGCTCAAATGGCAGCTCTCATGATAACTCTAATCAGATCATGGTAAACTGGACACAACTAATATCAGGAGAGTAAGAGAGCCTGCAATGCATTGTAATTAGCACTTTCCAGCCAAATTAACCAGTAAGTGTAGAGCCTGCCATCCATACGTTAAGTTGTCACCTGTTTCTCATAATGTGATAATTTGAAAGAATCTATCAAGAGTCTATAAATCCAATGACTTAAGAGTTAATAAGGTTCTAGTGCATCAGCAAACGCTAGACAGTTTATATTCTAATCTAATTTATGTGTGTGTGTGTGTGTGTGTGTTCTGCCGTCTCTCTCATCTCAGTACTATACTTTTCTCCCTCTATTGTTTTTCCTTTGTCACTCGCTCCGCTATGGACATGCTGTGAGAGCATACAGCACGTCATTTACCGAGACAGGTTTTCTCGCCTCCATCAAGCTTCTCCTCTTTCTTCCTCCTCTCCTCCTCCGGGCCACTCGGTATGCAGACACAAGGCTCTGATGGTTTTTGCTGTGAGCTGAGCTATTCTGTGATTTCTGATTTGGCTTTCAGCGGCTTCAGACGAAGGAGCACCATTCTCCCTGAAGCCTGACAGCCATGTTAGGATGTGATGAGAGGCACAAAATGCAGAAAAGACTGACATTTTTCTGTCATCTTTTCAGACATCCAAACTCCAGGCGTCCCTTTCATCTCCGGCAACCTTGCTTTCTTATTCTCTCCACTGATTTCTTGCTTTCTCTCTCTCTCCCTCCCCTGCCTCTATCTTAATAATGTATACATTTAAACATGAGATCTGCTTGATTCATTGCGAGCTTTCACAGTGGGCCACCTATCAGTGCGATAATCAAAACACGTCACTCTGTGGCCTTGTAGCTCAATGCTTGGAATTTAATTTTATCAGAAGCAAATACCTCTCTTTCTTTTCCTCCTTTCTGTCTGTCTAACTCTCTCCCTCTCTCTCTCACTTGCTCCCTCTCTATCAATCTATCCTCATCCTGTCTCCGTTTCCGTGAGCAGAACCTCTTTCATTTTCCATAATCTCTTTAATGGATGTTTTCAGAGGTTGATTCCTCCAAGGGCAGAGAGATGTTGTGCGTTATAGACATTGACGGCATTAAACATCTTGAAAAAGGAGAAAGAAAGAAAAAAGAAAGAAAGAAAAAGAAAGAAGATCAAGAACTTTACCTTTGAGAAGAAAGAAAGAAATCAGAAAGACAAAAAGGAGGAAAGAAAGAAAGAAAGAAAGAAGGTTGAAGAAGCACTTGAAGCTGTAACACAGCGCTCAAAACTCATTTAAAGGTTTATCATGTCTGCTCGTTATTTTTCAAGATTTTACGCAACATACTTCAATCAAAAAAGGAAAGACGCACATCATTCTTACATGAAAAACTCCTTGGAAAAAAAATCTCCTTGGCATCACAGACGAGAACTAGAGGAGGGTCATCAGAACCACCACAGATGTTGCAGAGATGGCCTCAAGACGGCTTTGGATTAAGAGGAGCAATCCATGCGCTATGTATGCTACTTTATTTATATATATATTTAAACATTATAGTGTACAGTTGAGAGACAGGGGGGGTGACATGCACCAAAGGTCCCAAGCCAGATTCAAACCCAGGATGTTGCTGGTACTTGGTAATTGCCTTAGCCAGCTGAGCCACCAGGACACCAGGACACACCTATAAGACTTTCCAGGGACTGATCACTCCTGGCTGGGTTGGCAAGGGTGTTTGATGTTGAAAGACCCTTAACACCCAGGTGACTCCAGGTTATACCACTGATTATGTCTCCAGGTGCACAGAAAGCTCAATAAACCGTTCCAACCTTACTAGACCTGTGTTATCCATGAATAGGTTCCGCAGAGTGGTGACAGCTATAGAGACAGAGGACAGCTTGGAGAGACAGCAACCTGGGCGGTAATTGTTAGAAACCAACCATCCAAAAGGAAGACCTCACGATCACCTATAGAAGGTCTCACAGAGTCAAATTCCCACGGGAGCCCGAGATGGAAGAGGATGAGCACACCAGCCAGTAGGATCTACAAGAAATGCCCCATGAAAATAAAATAACTAGTGTGGAACGCGTGTCACAATTGTGGAGTGGCAAGGTCTTGCATTTGGCATCCCCCATGACTGACCTTAAAGTGACAAATTCATCAGTGCTGAGTTTCAGATGAATCCTCCAAGACCTTGAGAAGCTCATCACGGCCATGGCTTATGGCAGTGGATGAATCAGGGGAACTAGGAAAATTCAAGACCCGGGTTTACCAACTTGGCATCCTCCCATTAATCCTGATGCTACCCATTAGCAGCCTGAATGAGGAGATCACAGTCACTTGTGCAACTGAAGTACTGTAGTACAAGGAGTCCAGGGACCACCAAGTCTCTGGTTTAAAGATGATGACTTGGAGGAAGTGGAGGTGGAGGAATTGTATGGGCAGAAATATGTGTCACTATAACTGAAATTGAATTATATATATTTTAATTGCTCAACTTGAATAATTGCATTAAAAAACTGAATTTGAGTTACATAATTTGAATTTGTATTAACTTGAATAATTGCATTGAAAAACTGAATCTGAATAGCATAATTTGAAATTGAATTTATTAGTTTGAAACTGAATTCCAATAAACTTGAAACTGAATGTAATATTATGAAATTCAATTCATTTGCTCTGAAACTGTATTCAGTTCTCACAATTCAAATTCAGTTCTCGTAATTCAAATTCAGTTCTTGCAATTCAATTTCAGTTCACTGAGACACACATCCTGGTCGTTGAGGAAGAGCAATCGAGTGCAGATTCACAGAACTCCTTTTCACGTTTTTGGCACAATTCTACAACAATAGCTATAACGTTAACATCAGTTACACAGTCAAAAGATTGTCAAAATATATGGTAAACTGATATTACCGTGTTTGACAGCCCAGTCCCAGCCTCATCCATGATCGAAAGAAATGTTCTTCAACGTGTATCAAGTCCATGGATCAATGGGAGTGAATGAAATGGTCAAAAACATACAGTAGGTGCTGATTGGCCAAAAAGGAGTTCTGTGGATCTGCACTCGATTGCTCATCCCTGTTCTGCTGGGGCAAGGCAGAGTCACATCTGACATCCAGATGCTAGATGTCATGCTAGATCTGACTGCCCCCCTGGTAGGACTGGAGGGAGGAGGCCAATAAGAAGAAGAGGGCCAGTTATGAGGACTTGTGATTGGGGTTGGTTTAGGGTTGGGGTTCGAAAAAGCATTTTTATCAGATTTGAATCCAGTATTAAATCTGCTTATGGCAATGGTTCTCAACATGGGGTCCGGGGACCACCAGGGGTCCTTGAGGGGGTTCCAGGGGGTCCCCAGCAAATTGATGAAGTGTTAAACTTCACCATTACTTAATTTACAAGAAGTTAACACAATTAGAGAATGTAGAAAAATTACTGTTTTGATCATAGTTTCACTGTTATCTCTCTACCTACAATACAGATAGTGATGGAACGAAATCATATTTAACGATAAAAATCTTCTCAGATTTGGGTCCGAGAGACAAAATCTCATCAAATGGGGGTCCATGGCCCTAATGTGGACTAAATTATGGGTCCTTAATATGAAAAAGGTTGAGAATCACTGGCTTATGGAATCCAAATCCTTTCGAATCCCTTATCAAACCAGAACATGGAACACAACCCTAACTGGGTTGCCAGGCTGAAGGTGTCTGATGTCTAAAGCATCACTGACCAAGTGCATCGGAAGATAGATCAACAAACCTGGGTGTAGGGGACACTAGTATCGTTCACTTGAACTAAGTGGAAAAGTATGAAAACAACCATGAACTGCTGATACCAGGTTTCTAGGCTACACCTGTTGCGTGTGCATTTGAAAAGCCATAACCCTCTGCTTTCATCTTTGCATCATTATTCATCACTGTGCTGAGGTAAGAGCCCCTTTTCTCCAGTCTCATTCCCACTGTTCTCACACCAGCTCACATCCTGTAAGGTTAGACAGTAGGTGGGCATTATGTGCTGTGTCAGAATACGGTGCTAATAGCAGAGATGCCTTTAAGCCCACTTTGATCTCCAGGAAGAAAAATGGACATCACACTTAATGAACACACAACTACTGCACTCCGTATCTCTAGAGCATACCGTGCAAGGAGGTGTGTGTGTGTGTGTGTGTGTGTGTGTGTGTGTGTGTGTGTGTGTGTGTGTGTGTGAGAGAGAGAGTGGTGAGGGATAGAGCAGATATTTATTACAAAATATATCATGGAAGACTTGACAAAGGAGATACACAAAACTGATTAAAAAATTGTGTGTTGACCCAAATATGGAAGATGGAAAAAGTCATAAAATGCACTGATTTCAGTTGATAAAACAATGCACTGCAACAGCGTTCAAAGGCAGACAACATCACCTCTCCTCGGCTTCTGTGCCGCTTGTCTGTGTTAAACGACAACAATAAGTGAGTCTTTTCAATATGTCATTCAGCAGCTCGCTATTAGTGGTGCTAACACTGAACCACATCATTTAAACATTTAATTACAGTCTCCAAAATGAGAAGAAGAGAGAGCAGCAGAGACATACTCCCACTCACTTCTCCTAAAAATTCCAGCAGATGAATGAGCGCACACACAAACACACACACACACACACACACACGCACACAAGAAGACAGTACATCAGGCTTATAGTCTCAAGCTGCTGCGAGTTTGAATGAGGCAGGCCTTCCTCAGATTAATTGTGGCCCAGTTATTTTTAATTAAAGTTTCTTTGTGTGGCTGCATGCTGGTAACGTGGGAGTAGGTGTTAAGTAAAAGAAGCCTGTCCTTGTTCTGTCAGTGTGGCTTAATCAAGACAGGCTGACAAGATGTGGCGGGTTAACCGGTATACCATTCATTGATTTTCAGCAGATGTAGCAGCTCCTTAGTTTTTGATAGAAATATGAATGTAAACCTCCAAATTATAGATATGATATGAAAAAGATAATACTGAAAATGTTTTCTTATGTGTTCCTGGTTGCTTGTTTAGAAAACAGAGCAAATAACTGGCTCTTCTTGCCATTAAACCCCTTTTGCGCAGTGAGTTCTTGCATGGGCCCCGCTGGCCGGGCATCTCACACACACACTGGAAGGTGGTTTTCAATAACCAGACACCTATCTGAATAACACTGGTGTGCAGACTTAATGCTGCATGTAAATGGACTGTCTGTATAAGCTGTGTGCATCACTGCTGCCCTGATCCGTCTGCCTCACAAACAGCCACACAAACCCCCGAGTCCTCATCGCTTTACAGGTCTTGGGCGCCCCCTACCAGCGCGCAGCGGAACTGAGGCGTTCTCACTTCCTCCCTCACATCTCTCATTTTCCGCTTTCATGGGCGATCCGCAACACTTTGTCATGGGCACTGACCTGGAAAAAGGCAAATGAATGGAAGTGGAGGCCGTGCACTCGGCGTACACCTGGAAAAATTGAAATGTCCACAAAGCGCTGAGCTGGATGCAGGCTTGTGTACAGGCTCTGGTACAATTTCCCTGATGCTCTGGATGCAGCCTAGCCTTTCTGTGAACTACATTACTTTCAAAATATTATCACTGATTACCTGATTGTCACAGATTACTGATTAATGCAGTAGTGTAGCAGTAATCCACTAGATTGATCAGACTACTTCCAGTATCTTCTGCAAAATCAGTTGAATGTGAACTAAAACAAAGAACCTATTCCAATTTACATATATATATTTAATTAGAGATTTGAATTGCCTCATCATCGTTGTCAAATAGCATGGTCATGGGCATGGTTTCCCAATGCCATGTTTACCTACATAAGCTACACCAGCACCACAAATTAACATACAGTAATACTAATGAATGTGGTGGAGAGTAAACCCATAAACTTGGTTTACTTGCCTTTTTGTTTATGGAGTTGAATTTGCCTCCTTTTTATTCATAAATAGACATAAATCCCCATGACTTAACGCATGTAATAGTATACATACAGTATGTTACAACCCGGCTCAAGGAAGTAACAATGAGGGAGCCATATGCCAAAGTAAAAGTTAAAACAATGATTTATTAACTGAAACTAAGGGGTAAACAAACGACATCAAACCAAAAGAACAGAACAAAAGCTTTGCATAGGTGAGGAGGGAGAGAGACACTGATGGTCAGATGGCTTTTTAAGCCCAGGTGCACTCCATCAGCTCAAGATGCAAGATGCAGAGCCAGGAGAGTGGGAGGGCCATCACATATATCATAGTAATTGTAATAAAACTGATGTAAGTTATATAAGGATAGATTCTTTGAGGGATAAAAGCATACATTCATGCTAAATATAATTGATTCTTGTTCATATTGGTCGTCATCATTGACTGGAGGTCATGGTTTGCTCATCTTTTTATTTACTAATGCATCACTGGTAACACTGTACTGCAAAGTGGCCTGCTATGTGATTGCTGTGTTGTTTTTTTTATTTACTGTATCTGATTACAGCAAAAGTTTGTTTGTGATCACATTACTGTAATCCTGTTACATGTAATCTCTTCCTTACCAATGTTGTGCATTGGTATTTCTTTCTTTTAAATAACAAGACTCGCTTCACATGCCAGCGCACAGTTTAAGTACAACTTTTATTAATACTGGAATCATCACAGTGCGTTTTGTTACATTAGCAGTGACTAAAGTTAACAAAAAGAAAAAAAACAAAAGGATCAATTTTACAAAAAGGAAGACGGAAAAAACAAAACAAAACTTCTCATCAGCAACAGAGGCAAAAACAGCCTTGGAAATAAAGACACAATAAATTAAAGAAGAGGAGAGAAAGGACAGAGAGAAGAGAGAGAGAGAGAGACGAGAGACCACAGTGCCGGCAGGGCTGCATGGGAGGGAGGAGAGGAACGGAGAGATTGTTTTGTACAGAAAACCAAATGATGTTGACTCCTTCACAATGCTGTCCTTTAAACGAATGGAAATGACATCGACGGGTCACTTTTGGAGAGATTCGGGAGTATAGTTAAGACAGGAGAGGAAGGAGAGGAAAGAGGAAAGAAGAGAGAGAGAGAGAGAGAGAGAGAGAGAGACTACCACAGAGAACTGGAATATTGATAAGACATTCAGTTTAACTGCCATGGCATTGGCACCGGGAGGCCACTTCGGCCGCTCTACTCTGATTGGCTGCGTGACAGTGTGTGTCATCATGGTCCCCAGGAGGATTTCAGCGGACCCTCGCGTTACTTCCCAGAATCTACCCTAGCCATGTGCGTGTGTGTGACGTGTGAGTGTGAGTGTGTGTGTGTGTGTGTGTGTGCAGTGGGTTCATTAGTATCAGGCAGCGGGAAGGACTAACAGATTGTGTGTGGGAGGAGGGAGGAAGGAACAGGAGAGGAGTTGACCATGTGTCCAGGTGCCACAAACACACACACACACACACACACACACACACACACACACACGTAGTACACATAGGCTACAGCATAACCTGGGCAGAAGCTAAAAGAGTGGGTTGTACACAAAGCAAATTAGTAATAGTAATTAATCAGATCAAGAGCCTTATTCAACAGATCAACTAAGTTTTCAAATGAGTGATGTTTTCAAATTGAATTTATAGACTGTAAGTTGCAGTGTGTTGCATTCATAGTTGAAGACCATGAGAAACATCCACACAAGTACGGTTGTTATACACCAAATTTTAACATAGACTTCTAATGGTGCATTCTCACGGTGAGCAACACAATCAACAAGTCACATCAACAAGTAGACAGATATGTTGGTGATCAACAATCTTGTCAGCCGAGAAAAGTTGGCCATGGCTGAACTTTTCACAGTCATTGGCTGTCAACAGACATCCTTGTTTTCCAACCAGTGTATTTTTGCGGCATGAACAGTACTACCTGGTTAGTGCAAAATCGGCATCAAGTCGATTCAAGCCATTCAAAGCTCCTGAATTCTCTTCAACTTTTAGAGAGAAATACTACAGCAGAACAGCTGCATCCATTGTTGGGACCGAAGGTAATTTCTGAAGTGATGTGAGTTTTTTCTGTTTATTTTCCATTAATTCCAACTAATGTATGCTTGCTAGCTATGTTAACCCATCAAAAGAATACGAAGTTATGAAAAGCAAAACCAAAGCAGTGAAAAAATACATGATTTTCCTGTTCAAAACTTTGTAGCTGCAGACCTCACATCTACTCCTGAAAGTAGATTATTTTAAAGTCTGTGGCAATAACACAGTGTTGTATGTTGTGTTGAAAACTCAGGAGTTGCTTGGATGGAACTGTTGGCACCTTCTGGACTCATAAATACCTGTTGCTGCTCAACAAGAGAAAGAGAAAGGAAGAGAACCAAGGATTTTGAGGTGAATGGATGCCCGGCTCTTACTTTCATCTTCAAGGATGGGATTTGTATTTTTTCATTTCTTTTTTTTTTTTTTTTTTGGATTTCCAGTTCAAGCTTAAGAGAACAGAACATTTCAAACACCTGTGACTGAAAACTGTCTCTCTGTCTCTTCCTCTCTCTTTAATCTTAGAGGATCTGTTCCTATTACCTCCTTTCATCCCGTTTGCCATGAACATTATCCCAGAGTGGAAGTGACACATTTCAATTGCTCTTGAGTAGCGTTTTTGTATACTTGTACTTTTTGGGCAATTTTTTGTCATTATTTTTACATTTAAGGATATTATGACTGAAGTATTGAATTTTGAATTGCATCCATTAAGAAGTACAAATTGTGTAGACTTCATGTGCATTGCAAAAACTGGCTATGTCACATATTACTGGTTTGTGTTAGCATGGTTTTGTCGGAGTCATTCCTATGTTCCCAGGGTCCGATGTTCCCCAGTTCTAGGGTTAGGTTAGGGTTAGGGTTAGGGTTAGGGTTAGAGACCTTCAAATTCAAATAAAATGATAACCATTGGTTTTGTTGTGTTTATATAGCTGTTTTGAAGCCTTGTTCCAATAAAAAAAAAGGATAATATTTATGAAATATTTGAACTTGAAATGGGTCAAATTTGACCCGAACACAATAGAAGGGTTAATGTGTGTTAACATAGGACCCTGGGAACCATAGATACGCTCCTGTTGTTGTCTAGCTAGTTCGCTAGCCTTGCTAGTTAGCTGGATAGCTAATAGCACAAGACATGATAACATTATTTTTTGGAATTTAAGAATATTATTAGAACAATGCTTGACGTTCTATATTATATATTAACCTTTTTGCATTGAGTGGGAAAGATCACATTCCAATGCTGTTTTTTTTTAAATATCCTGCTAACTTTTACTCTGAGTACTTTTACTGGTAATACTTTACAATAAGGGTCACTAAGTTAATGGTTAGTTAATGCTTAATTAACGGTTAACTAATGTGTAATTTACTAATGGTGTTCATGTTAACTAAGGTATTAATTTATACATTATTTAATAGTTTATAAAGATGACTATTAAATAATGTATAAATTAATACCTTAGTTAACATGAAGACCATTAGTAAATGATTACCAGACACATTAGTTAACTGTTAATTAAGGGTTAGGGTTAACTTACTGACCCTTATTGTAAAGTTACCCTTTTACTTTTACTTTTTTACACCAGTAATTTTACTTCTACTTGACAAAAATTTCAGCCAAGTATACTTGAGTAAGATATTTTGTTACTTTTACCACCCATGCACCATTATCTACGCAGAATAGCTGCTCACTATGCCAATGTGGGTAAATCCTGTATAAGTTGAGTTACTGCATTGCATCTTGCTAGGTTTCTTTGACTGAAAGCATCCTTAGAAACCATGAAAGTAATATAGACCGCCCAAGAGATAATGCCAAAAAGATCTTAGAGAGCCTGATCAAAACAAGTAATTAAAATTTAATCTAGTGCTGAGATGCAGCGTCAGACATCCAGCCGCTCGCCTTCAAACAAGCTTATGTTACTGTGTACGGTGGAAGGAAGTTTACTCTGGCTAACGCACCCGGTGCTTCTCTGAACAACACACTCTGGCCCTTCATTTCTTTACCACTCTGCCAGTCATTACCACACACACACACACACACACACACACACACGCAGGCATAGACCCATACTGACATAGACAATGGACGCGCACACACACACATAGACACACCTAAATCCAGAGAGAGGGAAAGAGAGTGAAAGATTTAGATAAAGATAGGCAGAAACAAACAGAGAGAGAGAGAGAGAGAGAGATGGTGCAGTGCTCATATTCACTGTGGATTCTGATGAAAATAAAGACTTCATCAGAGTGTTTTTCATTAGCTGTGATGGGCCGAGGGGCACCGGGAGACGGTGTCGAGCCATCAGGACTCTCATCCTGACAAGTGTTGTTTTCTAACTTGTCAGCTATACGGCATCCCTGGGCGTACCGACCGACGGATGGAAAGGGGGGGGGGATCCGTTAAAAGAAAGAAGAAGAAGAAGAAGAAGAAAAAAGGACAGAGGAAAGAGAACAGAGGGGTGTACAAGGTGTCGGAAAAGTCTGGAATCACATGTTGACAGGATGGTGGAGTGGTGGAAGGCAAGCCGAGGTTTCTGGTGGGTTCTTGTGGGTTTGAATTTGATACTCTTTCAGTCGGCAGTTTCCCTATGACTCCAGGCTTTTTGGACACGCTGCAGGTAGGACACTGAAACCTACTTTTAAGTATTTCCCTACATTTTAAACTGCATCCATTTCAGAGTTTGTAGGCCCTCCATATGCGTTGCATCATAAACTGGCTAACTTACATTTGCATCAAACCTGCGCAAGCATGTGGAAGAAAAGTAAAGTTAGCTAACTGTAACATTAAATACTATTATTAGTTATCCATCGAGCTACAGTATTAGCCTATTGGTTTGTGTTAGCCTGGTTGTTGTCTAGCTAGCCTTGCTAACATCAGGGTGTCCAATTCCGGATAGCATATGACCAAAAAAATCACAATTATATACCAATATATTTCATCCTGTACTGTTTTCGCTGAAGTTTCTCATAAATTAACAATCCTCCATCTGTCTTTTTTAAAGTTTAATATCACTTTTACCTTAACTTGTAATTGATTTTCTTCCAGTCCCTGCAAATGGATGATAGCGCACCTATTTTTGAGATTCAAAATTTGTATCCAATTCCGGACACTTACTTTCGTCCGTGTCGGTGTATTCATATACTCGATATTAACCCTTTATTAACACTTCCTGTACCTTCACAATGTTACAGATACTTGTAAGAAGTGCAGGCTATGTAGTCAAAGCTCTTATTTTTCCATTTAACAGCCAATACCGATTCTCTACATGAAGTAACTGTCGGCCAAAGTGGGATTTAAGGCTTCCCGCTTCTTGTTTGTGACTAAGTTTGTAACTTAATGTTTTATATGCTTAAATGTGTATAGATATATATGAAATTTGATACCTAGCTTCTGAAATGTGTATGAATTTATGTCACTTTCGCTTTTGGTTGGGAACTCCGTATAAAAATGCCGGTAAATACCGGAAAATTACGCAAGTGACCGAGTGGCCGGAATTGGATACAATTCCGTTAGCTAGTTGGATAGCAAAATGTAGTAACTACTGAATAATGGAGATGGACATTTTCAGTTGTTTTTTTTAACGCAGCTCAATGACGTAAATTTGAGTTAGGACAGTGTAGTTTGTTCAGTTGAGGAAGGAGTGATAGTGTGTGTTTGTGCGTGTGTGTGTGTGTGTGCGTGTGTGTGTGTGTGTGTGTGTGTGCGCACGCATGCCTGCACGCATGTAAATGTGTTTATGTGTCGATATATACGTTCCTCCAGACTGCCCTGCTTCCATCGTATCTCCCGCTTTGCCGTTGTGCTGGTAGTTCCACCCACATACACAGAGATAAAGACAGCCACACTGACACATCTGTAGCAGAGTAGTTGTTCCAGCTTGCTAAGACAGTGCAGCAAACACACAAAGTATACAGTTAATTCAGCACGTTGAGAGAAAAAAAAAAAAAAAAGACAGTCAGTATTGTTTTGTTAGATAACTTGTGCTGTTAATTGGACATTTTAAAGGAAAATAGCGGTGTTGTTGTGTCACTTTGTGCAGCCCTATAGTGCTTCTCGGCTCAGGCTGAACATGCGTAGACGGTTCGGCCGTGACAGGAGCTGTGCGGTTTAAACGCTGCGTTACTCTGACCCGACTGTAAGAGCTTGTTTGTGCCTGAAAACCCAACATATATTCTGTTAACATCCTTGTCATAGCAAATTCAAGTGTTGAATGGAAGCAGTGCTGATTTTAAGACTTTCCGAGTTAAATGAACACTGGACGATTTGACCGTGTCGTCTTATCCTGAGTTGTTAGCCACCGTTGGGAATTAAGCAGCGACTCCGTTCTGCAGGGCAACACTCGCCCTTCAATTCAAGCAGTAACTTACTGTAGAGAACAGGCAGTGAATTGGTAACACTTTACAATAAGGGTACACTAAGTTAAGGGTTAGTTAATGCTTAATATTAGCATTAGCATTAACTAACCCTTAATTAACAGTTAACTAATGTGTAATTTACTAATGGTGTTCCTGTTAACTAAGGTATTAATTTATACGTTATTTAATAGTTTATAAAGATGACTATTAAATAATGTATAAATGAATACCTTAGTTAACATGAACACCATTAGTAAATGATTACCAGACACATTAGTTAACTGTTAATTAAGGGTTAGCTAATACTTATTAAGCATTAATTAACCCTTAATTAATGTACCCTTATTGGAAAGTGTTACCAGTGAATTCAACCCAGTCATTTAGTTTGCATTGACACTGACATACATACATACTGACACTGTTCATGTTGGTGACATGAAGCTCCAAATCTTGACTTGAGATTTCATCAGCGAGTGACTTCATCATTATGTAATATAATGTCATCATAAAGGGTCTCTCAACCCAAAAAATACCATCAAAGCCACACAACCATAGTATCCCAGGATTGACCAAACACCGGTATTTTCCTTTAACATACCCACACCGGCACACAAAAGTGAACCTACATGCATACTACCCCTCTATTGCTTTCCTACTGTTTAAACTGGAAATTTCCTTCCGTTCTTAAGTAATACAAGATCAAGGTCGTAAGTGACATTGCGACAGTTCAAACAAATCCAACATGTACAGTTAGAGGTTCCCCCTTTGCCTTTGCAGTACAGCATAAATCCATGTGCACTGTGACCTCAAGCAGTGGTTTTACAGAAACTCGGTTCAGGAAAAAATGTTCCGCCCCGAAAAAACGTGTTTGTCGGGGGATGGAGTCGAAACCCGCTGCCCTCCCCTTCCACCCTCTCACCCTCTCAATCGCACAACCACACGCATCATCCACATGTGACGGCACACATACGGTACATATGGTTCCAAAAAAAAACAACAAAAAAATCCCCTTGCCGAAGCGTTGTTTTCAAAGTTTGAGAGAAAAGTGCGCTCGCAGAGGTCGACAACGTTTCAAAAATAACAAACATTCTCCTCTCCGCCTCCTTAAATTAATACATCTTCATTTTTTTTTTTTTTTTTTTTTTTTTTTTTTTAAAACAGCCACAGACATTTCTAGAAACAGTGCTCTATTCAAGGCAAAAAAAATAAATAAGTCGACAAGAAGAGCATGTAAGAGCATCGCGTCTGCTAAGTTCAGGTAAATAAGAACCCAGTCACTGCTAGAGGAGCGTACAGACATGTTGTTGATGATGAGTTCACTAGCCTACAGTTCAACAGTCAAAAAGGACACACTCTCTCTGCTCACACATCCTACATCCATATGTTACACCGCTTACTAGTTTGTGTTACAGTTGGAGTTGACTTTTTTTCTTCTTTTTACATTAATTAAAAGTAAGACTAAGTAGTCAAACAGTACTGCGGAACGCAAAAAAAAAAAAAAAGAAAGAAAAATTAAATGAAAACCGAATATTCCATGTATTACTTTATATTTTCATACAAACCTTTACACCAAGTCTGTGCGCCTGATTCTCTTTTACAAGTACAGCACATACATATTGTATGAACAGGCAGTGAAATGCTCATTCCACACGTCTTTTCCTCAACTTCATAACTTAAATACCCCCCTCATCTTTGTCATTAGTGAACACATCGATCAGGCTTCGCCATCTCTCACATCTTCATGTCTATAAATAGTCTTTTCTACCATGTCCCAAATCAAGCTGTGTTATCTGCACTAAACTGAACTGAGCTGAACCGTCCTGGGATAACCCGGCAATGAGTGTTTTTCCGCAGTATTCGTGCGTTCACACCGAAAGCAAACGCCGGAAGTACATTCATACACCGAAGAAACGCTGGTGTTTGTCCACGGTTGCCTCATAAATGCTCGTCTGTTGGCGGTGAAGGTGAAGTTTTGGGCAACGTTGCTCCTCAGCAGCCAATCACATATTCGTGTTGCTGTATGTCCCGCCTATTGCTGCAACACCATTGGTTCAGGAAGCTCAAATCAGCCGTCAGACGGTTGCACAGCGATATGGCTGCAAGCGGTGTGAGCACAGAAAACACTGATCTCACGAAAAAGAACTATAATATTACTACAGGAACTATGGGACAGCTGTATCGCTGTTAAACCTCTATAGAAGTGTTTCTCAACATGGGGTCCGGGGACCACCAGGGGTCCTTGAGGGGGTTCCAGGGGGTCTCCAGCAAACTGATGAATTGTTAAACTTCACCATTATTCCATTTACAAGAAGTTAAGGCAATTAGAGAGTGTAGAAGAATGACTGTTTTAGTTCCACTGTTATCTCTCTACCTACAATACAGATAGTCTTGGAATTCTGGACAAAATCATATCTAGCAATAAAAATATTCTCAGATTTGGGTCCAAGTGACAAAATCTCATTAAATGGGGGTTAAATTAGGGGTCCTTGATATGAAAAGGTTGAGAATCACTGCTCTATAGGAACATTTTTGTATAGTGTCCTTCCAAAATTCACTATAGCATTACTATAGTTCTTTTTCGTAAGGGAAGAGACGGTTTAACCAGAACAGATCTGTTCAGCTACGCTCAAGGCTTAACTACGCTTTCCCACACTGCAAAAAAAATATATATACTTCAGAATATATTAAGAGATATTTTTTCAAGATGTAAAAAAAAATGTATTTGTAAATGGAGATGACATAAATTTGAAATATATTTTGGACCCTGAAAATATTTTTCTTCCTGCAGTATGTGCTGTTGAAAGCTGGCCACTCGAAACATATGTCCAATGAATGTAATCGACATGTACAAATACATTTATTAATTTTCAAACCTATCTCCACACATATTCTGAAGTATCCCTGAAGTGTACTTTTTTGCAGCCTGTGTTCAAATCCTTCAGATACCCGTGTAACCTTTCAACCACGACCAAAAGCTCAACCGCTATTCACAATCCACTCCAGGTGATGGCTTGTAGAGTCCTTTTTGAGTCTCTAGGGCTCCGCTGTCCAACCTGTTTCAGATAAATATTATGTTCTACTTCCTTATCCCACCTCTCATGTGACCAATCGTCCCGTTCCCGCCATTCTCTATCACTTCCTCTGTCTCCCTCCCTGTCTCTTCTTCTACCACTTCAATTATTTCCACAGGTTACACACTCACTGCTTTCAAGGACGCCGCCTTCTCCTTCACATGGCAACCGTCTCTCTGGCTTTCGCTTTCTCTATCACACAGCGACACCTAGTGGCTATTGTAGGTACAAAACATCAAAGTGCTTTCAGTTTTCCAACTTCACCTCTTTTTGCATTCCGTTACATCCGCCAGAGAGACAGAAAGAGAGAGTGAGAGAGAGAGAAGCCACACTGGCTAGACATGAATTCACAGTCCATGTGTAATTTTAGCATTCCTGATGATTGCCTGAATGTGACAAAGGAGAACCGTACAATCCTCCCATCAGATCCTCTTCTTCGAAACAAGAAAATAAAACACATTTATTGCTCCATTTCTTATTAACATTTGCTCTCTGGTTCTAGAAAATATATATGAATATATCTATACGCCTGGATTACTTCTCGTAACTTCTCATACAGTGGTAACAAGGTAATGTGACGTCACGATAAAAACGGGAAAATACAACGTACAACACACAGGAGAAAAGCCCTGCCCTCATTGGGTAACCAGCTGTCCTGCAGCAGAGCTCTGCCCGCCCCCTCGCACACACACTCTCTCTCTCACACACACACACACACACACACGCACACACACACACACACAATCGATCACATTTCACATTTGAATCCATACACGCACGCACGCTAACAGGACAGACGGAGAGAGAGGGGAAGGGGGTACTAGCACGGTTCAATGCCAACAGTGTGTTTTTTAAAGACTCTTTTACATTATAATGAACCAGGGAGGCACAGTGGAGCTCCCTGGCTTGTTAGCTCCCCGTGTTAATACCAAAGCTTCAGTTCAGTGGGCTAGTAAGTACAGTGTGTCGCTGCTGAGACAGCTCGGGTTCAAATCCAGCCGGTCACGCGTCCCCCCCCCCCCCCCCCTCCTCCTCACTCGTCTGGGCCCCCCCCCCCCCCCCTCCGTCGGCCCCTCCCTCAGCCATCGGTCCTTCCTTCATATTCGGATTAGAGGGCGGGGTTAGTTGGGAGAAGAGGGAGGGGAATTGGGGGGGGGGGGGGAATTGGCAAACAGAACCAGTCTTTCTCTCTTCCTTTGTCTCTTTTTTTCCTATCCGTCTTTCCCGTGAGTCCTTCCGTCCCTGGGTGAGGGTGTAAAGAAGACAAACATGCGTCCAACACACGCTAGAGTTATAGTGGCCAGCTAGGAGCCTGTCAATATTCAGTATTTAACTTTAATTATCAGCATGGGTTACCGTTATTAATGTTATTATTATCATTATATTATATATCATTTACTCTAATGGCGTCTTTAAACTTATTTTTTGTGTATGTTTTTGTTTTCATTCATCTTCTGTTACATTATAGATTTCTCTACATGGTCTGTGTGTATGTACTAGGCGGTTGGGTTGCACCACACCGACACCTGACTCCCTATTGGCTGACAAGTAGCTTCCTCTTCCCGCTTCTCCTCCGATCACAAGATGCGCGGCGCCGAGCGGTCGTTGGAGACGGTCTTGCGGAGGCGGACTCCTCTCCTGATAGTCGTCAGCATGTCACCGGACCCTTCTGCCCCGTCGGCCCTCGTCTGAGTGTCGCCGGGGCCGGTCGGCGGCGGGGCGGGGTCGTCGGGGAGGGCGGGGAAGGGGAACTGACCCTCCCCGAGGGCGTGCGCGCTGGCTACCAGCTCGCCGATCTTCTCCACCAGGCTGTGCCGATTGGCCGCGATCATCTGGTCCTCCTCCGATCCGCCCCCCGAACCCGTTCCCATCGCGAGGCTTCCGTGGGCTCCGTGCTGCTGGGCGTAGACCTCTAACCCCGCCCCCGACCCCCAGGCGGTGTTGGGCAGGCTAAGGCGCTTGGGCGACGCCTTCACATAATCGAGCGCTCCCTGCGCGTCCTCGACCCCCGCAAAGAACACGCACTCCTCGCTGCCCACGCGCACCGGCACGCCGCCCGCGTAGCCGCCGCCGCCACCCGCGCCGGGCGAGTGCGAGTCCCCGGGCACAGTGGGCGTCTTGACAGGCACGATGGGTGGGCGGATGGGGATGGGCCCCGCGTTGGACAGCGTGCGCCTCACGCCCGGCTTGGTGGACGGGGTTCGGCGGATGGTGGCGGTGCCCGGGGTCCCCACTCCACCTCCGCCGACTCCCTGTCCTGCTCCCACGTGACCCCCGGGACCCAGTACCCCGCTGGGCAGGCCGGCCGTGCTGGCTGGCCTCTTGGTCTGGATCATGCGCCGGTAGTTCTGGGCGATGTTGGAGTGGCGAGGAATGGTGGAGGACTTGTCAAACTCTGTCTGTCCATCTGGGCCTTCCGCATCACCGTTCACCGAGTAGCAATCATAGTCTGAACCTATGAGTACAAGGGGGGGGGAAGAGGAGGAAAAGGAGATACGGAGGAAGCATTTAAGTGGAATTAATAGGAGAGAAGTGAAACCACAAAAGTAAGAGAGGAAAGATGAAGAAATGTAATCATATTATGAAACACTTAGGAGAGCCAGCTGATTTGCATTAGCTAAAGGCCATCCAGTTCACACAGGAACACAGAGCAGCAACATTTGCAAGCTAAATCTAGGAAAAAGAGGAATAGAAATCAATTTATAATACCATTTTCATGATTATAAATTCAGAAGCCAGAAGCTAAGCCGCTATGAATATCCTAAGAATCAGTCTGGTGCACAGAGCTTGGAAATGTCTGTCTAAATAGACCCATCAAATAGTGTTTGACGAAAGGGTGGTAAAATGGATCATGCACCACTTTCCTTGTGTGATTTTGCTCATCTAAACTTTCTAAAGGCAGCGGTTCTCGGAAAAGTCAATAAGGGAAAACCTGTAAATGTGGAGGTATTTAAATCAATACCCATCACTTGACAGGTTCGGTATCAAGAAAACGCAGCAGAAGACAGGAGAAAAGGATGAGAGACGTACCTTGTGAAGGGATGGTGTCCTCAGAGCAGGACGGGGTGGTGGTCTGGGTGCTGTAGCCACTAGAGTATTGCAGGGAGTCTCTGCTGCTTTTCTGCTGCTCCATGCTCAGTCCTCTGGTCAGCACCATGGCCAGGTCGCTGGCTGCTGGAGAAACCTCCTCTCCGTGCTGAGGACACACAGAGTCACATCACTGACTTGGGAAAAAGTGCGTCAACACAAGTACATTGAGATCTGATCTCAAAATCCACGGTCTGAGGTGTCCTGGCTCACAATTCCGATCGGATCTCAGTTGTGTGTGGACATAAATCCATCCATAATGTGGATATTGCAAGCAACGTCATTCATTTACTACACTTCCATTGGCGTGAGACACGGTCACCCTTTTCCGCACAGACACAGAGGCTCTAAGGCAGTGATTCTCAATCTTTTTCATATCAAGGACCTCTAACTTAGTACACATTAGAGCCGCGGACCCCCATTTGATGAAAATTTTCTCTCTTGAACCCAAATCTGAGAATATTTTTATTGTAAGATTTGATTTAGTCCAGAATTCCATGACTATAATACTAATACTATTGTAGGTAGGGAGATAAGGTAAACTATGATCAAAATAGTCAAATTTCTACATTCTCTAATTGTGTTAACTTCTTGTAAATTAAACAATGGTGAAGAGCAATTCATCAATTTGCTGGGGACCCTCTGGAACCTCCTCAAGGACCCCTGGTGGTCCACGGACCCCACATTGAGAACCACTGCTCTAAGGTGTTTTGCCACTGAAGATTACCTCGAAGCTGGAGGCATACAAAGTACGTACTAAAGTTATTCAGCCACTCGGTGTCTCCACTGGGACCATAAGAGAGCTGAGGAATATGACTTGTGCATAAAGCATACGCCTGCACTGTCCTCAACAACCGCAACGCTGCCTGTTGCGAGTTCTACTGCTAAAAATATGAAATAACAAGAACAAAAGAAGAGGTTGTCTTGCAAACGGCGACATGTTTCTTGATTATCATATTGCGCAGGTAAAACAAATCCTCACATCTGACCTCAGAGATCGCATACAAGTGTCATGTGCGGACACATCAATGCGACCGGATCTGAGATCTGATCTGGCAGTTCTGATCGCTGAAAGTGGCATTGAAAAGACAGGTGTAACCACGGGGATAACCTGTTGTACTCACAGTAATACAACCAAGTCTACTTAGAAAAAGCAAGTAATGTCTGCTGCAGTTCGTTTATGGTTGATTTGAAATTTAGATGTGGGTGTTCCAACAAGTTGTAACAATGAGATGTCATCCTTTCACCTTGTGGTGGCTGGCAGTAAAACAGCTAAATGGATGTTCACTGTTTTCAATAGGATAATAAGCTGATAAATATAAAGGGAAACTCTACAAAATGCAAACATTCTGTGCAAGAAACTGCATTCTTTAGAACTGGATAACAGACAAAGTTCCATCTAAAACATATTGGCATAAGGTCATACTTGAATATGTATCACTGGACTATTTGACATGCATGTTACATCACAAAGACAATGTATTTCGTAGAACATGGGAGCCTTTTATGTCATATATTGGTTTAGATATCTCTGCTATTCTTACAAGAGGGTTTATGTAGTATGGACCTGTGTGATACCTGCTATTTAGCTATTTGTTATTTTTATTTTTATTTTATGTAATTCCTGAGTCACTTGCCTGTTCGAGTGTGTGAGTCTGTGAGCCGAGATGTTCTGTTTTGTTTTGATTTTGTCCCTCTTTTAACTGTTGTTTTTGTTGATGTGTGTTGCTTCGACGCAATCATAATGTTTTATGAATCATAAATCAATAAACACATATATATATAAAAAAAAATATATATATATATAGGACAATAAGAGTAAACTACGTCAACGCTGGAGTCAAATTTTCCCGCAATGAAGGCAAAATGCATGTTGAATCATCTAGTAAAATGTATGTTTGTTCACCTGCTGTTATTGTCTCCTCTT